>NC_041390.1:413076329-413081123 GCF_002162155.2 Triticum dicoccoides | reverse complement strand
TGCTTGGTCGACGCTACGTACTATACATACGTATAGAGAGGACTAGACACGCTGGCTAGCTAGTAAGCAAACGAAGGAAACAGAAGATCGTCATGAACATATATGCATACAGAGAGAAGTGATATCGACCACCTCTCCTTCTCCGAGAGATTGGTCGAACAACAAGTTCTCGTATATCTATCTGACACTACCGGCTACATATATACAATAATTATCTCTTACAAATATAATCATACGGACTCAGGGTCCACATAGAATTCTCTGTCTTCAGGGATCACGTGGTCAAGAAAGAATGCCGCCAATTCCTCTTGAATTGCTCGCATGCGAGCTGGTGCTAGGAGTTCATCCCGCTTCCGAAACATCTAATTTGAAGAAGGGGGTCAATACATACATACATATATATATATATATATATATATATATATATATATATATATATATATAAATGAATGAAACTCAACACAAATGATGGTAATAAAATAAAATTGTGAATGTTGTTATTTACGTACTTCATATTGTTCGTTAGAGTACCCGCCCCGCTCACAGGTCGTGTGGCGGATGGACTCGCAGATGTAGTATCCACAGAAATCATTCCCTTGTTCCTGCCACAACCACTTTACAAGAAATAGAGGTCAATCAAACTGATAAGCAAGAATGCTAAATGGTATTGATGAAACTAGCGCTTGAATCACTAGGAGATGCGCGGAACATGCTACTATAGTACTTACTTTCGGGTGTCTAAATTCCAGCTCCTTCGGCAGTCCCGGAAGTGTTTTGGTGAATTTTCTCCAAATCCTGCCAGACAAAGAAAAGAATTACTTGATATTAGGAAATGAACAAAGTTGCTGATATGGTGGATAATGATCGATTTAACTTACTTCTTGAGGATTTCAGTCATGTCCGCATACTCCTTGGGATCTTTTCGTTTAGAGTCCAAGACGGTTACTACTCCCTGCTCAAGCTTAATCTCTAGGAGAATATAGTGGAAACTGCACACACATGCATAACTCACGAATTACATTTCTATAACCTTGACTAATATATAAGGCACAAGACAGTAACACTCACCTGAAGTTGTAAGGAAAGAGTATTATATCTTTGTTTTGATTTATTAAGAACGATCGTAGCAAGTTGGTCTCGGTAGCTGCGGCATGAAGTTTAACCTGAGTTGCATCTATGAGATATGTGTTAATGAACCCAATATCACCGACTTGTCTTTTCTTCAATTCGGCGATCTTCAATCTGCATAATATAGTGAGGATGATTATAAATACATGCAATGAAAGAGCTAAGCTATATAGAGAAACTTAATGACAGAAGTAGTACTACTTACAGACAGTAGCAGGCGACCGTTGTTTTATCGAGGGCCAATTGATTGAAAAACTGATAGAACTCCTCAAATGGAACAGGCAACAGATCAATTCCGACGAGGTCATGCTCCTTTTTAACTTTCACATACAAAGTACTCCTCCCCCCAGAGTCTCTGCAGATTTTCAAGTACCAATCATGCAATCTTCGCATCATCGTTGATAGAGATCTTTCATCTTTGACGAGAGGCTTCCCGTACTCGTATCTTTGTATCTGCACGTCCATGGGTTCATAATGTACTTCGTCGGGCAGGTAATCTACAAGATTGCTATAACCGGGCACCATCCTCGGATCATTAGCGACGTTGTGGCTAGGCACCTTGAGCGCGGGGCACGATTGCTTTGCTTGTTCGCCGAGCTGGGCAATTTGTTTCCCAGCTCGTCGTTCTTTCAGCCTTTGATCACTGACAGTACTTCCCGACCGCTCCGCTTCGGCAAATTCCTTTCCAATAATGCGGTCATAGTTTCCTTTCGACGGATCAGACTTCGGTGGTTTTGTCAGGGCAGCCAGAGTGCGCTTCACTTTCACCCGATCTACCTTCTCCTCCGGAGGTGGATGTTTCTTTGCTTTCACCCCTTCAAAGAAGTTCCTCACTTCTTCTCGCACAATCTCGGCGTTCTCCTCCAGGGTCCTCTCATATGGTAACTTCTCTGGAGTCTTCAGAGAAGGACCGAATCTGTATGTCCTCCCGCCTCTGGTTGTACTGCTAGACGCCGACCGAGCAGACGGAGCGGTTGTCTTCTTTACTTGCTTAAGAGGCGGAGGAGAAGGACTACGACGCGCCGGAGCAGCTGGAGCGGCGGCAGGTCTCTTCCGCCCTTGCTGACGAGGCGGAGAAGGAGGAGGCTGGCTGCTCGGGCGCGTCGGCGCAGGCGGAGAAGGAAGCGGAGTGCTGCCACGCGCCGGAGAAGGAGCCGGCCGAGGGCCCTGATCGTCACTCGCCGGAGGAGGAGGCGGTGGAGGCGGAGTGCCATGACTCGCCGGAGGAGGAGGAGGAGGCGGTGGCGTCGAGTTCGGAAGGTTGATGAGCTCCTTCCGCCATAGGCATGGAGTCTTCAGAGCAGACCCCAGCCGAGTCTCCCCATCACCGGTAGGGTGGTCAAGCTGGAGGTCCTCAAATCCCTCCGTTATCTCATCCACCATCACCCTAGCATATCCTTCTGGAATCGGCCGGCAGTGAAAAGTTGCGCCGGGTTCAGTAGGATAAACAGAGCCAACAGCCGCCTTGACCTTCAAATTCATCCATTGCATCATAAGGTGGCAATTTTGAGACTCCGTTATAGCATCCACGGGATAGCTGGCAGGAGCCGTCAAGGCATGCTCCAGCTGAAGCAGCTCGGTGGAAGCCACGCTGCTTCTGCGCTGAGATGGCGGGGTAGCTTCGGGGGAGGCTTCGGCAGTACGTTTGCTGCGATTTGCTTCTCGTTCCTCTATCGCGTCTACCCTTGCTTGCAGCGCCTGTATTTGGGTCTGCTGCACTTTTTTCCTCTTCTCATGGGATTTGTAACCGTCTGTGTCCGGAAACCCAACCTTCCACGGAATGGAGCCTGGCTTGCCTCGTGTCCGTCCAGGGTGCTCAGGATTCCCGAGGGCCATTGTGAGCTCATCGTTCTCTCTGTCTGGAAAGAACGTCCCTTCCTGCGCTGCTTCGATATACCGCTTAAGCTTACTGACTGGTATGTCCATTTGATCGTTCGTCCAAATGCACTTCCCTGTTACAGGGTCCAGTGTTCCGCCAGCCCGAAGAACCAAGTCCGGCAACGGTCTGGCCAGTTAATTGTCTCTGGTTCGATCCCTTTATGAACCAGATTATTCTCAGTCTTGGACCACTTAGGCCGGGCTACGAGGTAGCCACCTGACCCCGTGCGATGGTGAAGCTTCTTCTTCGCAGCATTTTGCTTGTTTGTCGCCGACATCTTCTTACTCTTTTTTGATGTCTTGTGGGCCACAAATGCGGGCCAGTGATCTCTGATCTTCTCATATCTGCCCTTGAATTCTGGTGTCTCATTATTTTCGACAAACTTATTCAGCTCTTTCTTCCACCTCCTGAATAGTTCTGCCATCCTCTTCATAGCAAAAGACTTGATTAATTTCTCTTTAACTGGGTTCTCTGGATTATCCTCAGGCGGTAGGGTGAAATTTGACTTCAGCTCACTCCAAAGATCATTTTTCTGCATATCATTGACATAAGACACCTCAGGGTCTTCTGTAGCCGGCTTAAACCATTGCTGGATGCTTATCGGGATCTTGTCCCTAACCAGAACCCCGCACTGAGCAACAAATGCGCTCTTTGTCCGGAGGGGTTCAATAGGTTGGCCGTCGGGCGCGATTGCTATGATCTCAAACTTTTCATCCGAGCTCAACTTTTTCTTTGGGCCTCGTCTCTTTATCGAAGTTGTGCTCGATTCGGAGGGCTAGAAAAAAGAACAAAGACTTAATTAATATGTGTACATACTAAACAATGAATGCATCAATCAGCTAGTCAGCATAGGCTTAACTAATATATATACCTGGCCGGACTCGGTTCGGTCACCGGAGCCGTCATCACGGTCTCCTTCTTGCACTGGCATTGGGTCACCGGAGCCGTCCTCATGTTCTTCTTCTTGCACTGGCATTAGGTCACCGTAGCCAGCTTGTTCACCCTCTCCTCCCAGACCATCGGTTTCGTTGAGAAACAACGAGATGGCATCACTTCCTTCTACGATTATGTCCCTCAACAACGCTTCTTTTGTTGCTTCTTCTAGGGCGTTGTCCATAGTTTCTACAAATATTTACAACATGGCAATTATTATTCAAACATGACAGATGGATATATTAGTGCCAAACGTAGAACTAGCTACCTAATCATAGTAAGCTATCGGGAGGGGGTATATATCGACAAAGACGACACTACATCTATGTCCCTCGACGACCCTCATTCCCGATAAAAAAAGAGGAAGAAGAAGAAAAAAAAAGAGGAGAAGAAAGAATAGAGGAGAAGATCTCCTCTATTCTTTCTTCTCCTCTTTTTTTTCTTCTTCCTCTTCTTTTTTTATCCTCTTCTTCCTCTCATGTTCGATAGGATCGCCGAGGGGTCGGGAGGTTGCCTAGTGTCAAGGGATTCAACAAAACCATGTCTTCATCATTAGGCGAAAGTAACATGTGCATGATGATACGAAGCTCTTCAAAGTTGTTCTGGAACGGAGTCCTAGATAGGATAATTCGCTTTTTGGTACAAAGTTCAGCAAGAGCCTTCCGAATATCGCTATTTGGAAGGTATTGCTGAATTCGTAGAAAAAGGCGGATTATTCTATCCGGGACTCCATTCCAGAACAACTTTGCAGAACTTCGTACCAACATGCCCTGGTTACTTCCGGCTAATGATGAAGGCATGGATTTATTCAATACTTTGACACTAGGAAACCTCTCTCTACTTCCGGCTAATAA
>NC_041390.1:413075608-413076297 GCF_002162155.2 Triticum dicoccoides | reverse complement strand
AAGAAGAAGAAGAAGAAGAAGAAGAAGAAGAAGAAGAAGAAGAAGAAGAAGAAGAAGAAGAAGAAGAAGAAGAAGAAGAAGAAGGAGAAGAAGAAGAAGAAGAAGAAGAAGAAGAAGAAGAAGAAGAAGAAGAAGAAGAAGAAGAAGAAGAAGAAGAAGAAGAATAAGAAGAAGAAGAAGAAGAAGAAGAAAAAGAGGAGAAGAAGAAAGGAATAGTGGAGAAGAAGAGAAAATAGAATATATTCTATTTTCTCTTCTTCTCCACTATTCCTTTCTTCTTCTCCTCTTCTTTTTCTTCTTTTTTCTTCTTCTTATTTATTTCTCCTCTTCTTTTCGGTAGAGGAAACCCTAAATAGCTAGCAAGTATCGTGGGTGTGAGATACATGTGGCCTTCGGTGTCGGACACTACATCCACGTCCCACAAGTGACGTGGGCGTCGAAGCCCGCGCCACTTGTGGGACGTGGGTGTAGTGTCCGACACCGACGGTACATGTATCGCACACCGACGATACTTTCTATTTAGGGTTCTCCTCTACCGCTCCTCGACCTCTCGACGACCCTCGTTCCCAATAAAATAAAGAGGAAGAAGAAGAAGAAAAAAGAAGAGAAGAAAGAATAGAGGAGAAGACTTCCTCTTCTTCCTCTCCTCTTCTTCTCCCTCTTCTTCCCCTTCTTCCTCGCCTCTCTCA
>NC_041390.1:413074857-413075421 GCF_002162155.2 Triticum dicoccoides | reverse complement strand
AAAATAGAATATATATTCTATTTTTCTCTTCTTTTCCTCTATTCCTTTCTTCTTCTCCTCTTCTTTTTCTTCTTTTTTCTTCTTCTTATTTATTTCTCCTCTTCTTTTCGGTAGAGGAAAGAATAGAGGAGAAGACTTCCTCTTCTTCCTCTCCTCTTCTTCTCCCTCTTCTTCCCCTTCTTCCTTGCCTCTCTCGTGAATACATATACATGTACAGTATATATGAACAAAAAAAAATATCAATACATCCATCGATATCATTCCATACATACATATACATCTACATTATATATGAACAAAAAAATATCAAAATTCATCATACATACATGTACAGTATATATGAACAAAAATTATAAACTTTCTCCCCAACTCATACATACATACATACATACATACATACATACATCTACATCATATCAATATTTTGCAAATTATGGAGCAGGGAAGGAAGGAAGGGGGGAGGATGGGGCGGTAGCTACCTCTCCCGGAGGGATCGGGGAGGAGACGCGGGCGGCCGGCGTCGGGGGCGACGGCGACGAGGACGGGCTCGGGGTCGGCGAGGGC
>NC_041390.1:413050868-413074487 GCF_002162155.2 Triticum dicoccoides | reverse complement strand
GGGCGGCCGGCGACGACGGCGAGGCAGGGCGCGCTCGGGGGCGGGGCAGGGGCAACGGCGGCGACGGCGAGGTGAGCAGAGGGGCAGCCTGGCGGCGACGTCGGGGCGGGATCAAAGAAACTGAACCAAAATTTTCACAAGTGTGGCTTATATAGACGGAGCATTGGTCCCAGTTGGTGGCACAAACCGGGACTAATGCCCCCTTTAGTCCCGGTTGGTGCCACGAACCGGGACCAAAGGCCAATTTTCAGCAGCCCAAAGGGCGGGAAGCTGCCGCCTTTGGTCCCGGTTGGTGGAACCAACCGGGACTAAAGGGGGGCATTGGTCACGGTTGGTGCCACGAACCGGGACCAATGCCCCCTTTAGTCCCGGTTGGTGCCACCAACCGGGACCAATGGCCTTCGCTGCCCCGAGCCCAAAAGTTTAGTCCCACATCACTAGCTGAAGGGCGCCGGCACTGGTTTATAAGCGCTGGTGCACCCACCCATTCGAGCTCCTCTCTAATGCAGGCTTTCGGGCCTAAACTTGCTACTGCCTGTGGGCCTATTGGGCCTTCTGCGGGCCTGAATCCTGGCCCATGTAGGGTTTCTAGTCGTATTCAGGCCGTGCAGGCCCAGTAGGAGGCATTTTTTTTGGTTTTTTCTTTTTTATTTCTATATTTTTTTGGTTTTTTATTTTTTTATTTCTACTTAAAACTAAATACTTACAGTTTTTAGTGATTTCTTTTTGCTTTTAGGTCACAAAAATTATAAACTTTCTGTTAGTGCCATTAGTTTTAAATTTTAAATAGTTTAAATTTGAATTTTTAAAAATTTGTGTGAATCACTAGTTTATGAATAACTTTACTATAAAAATAGATTTTTTTTTCTATTTATTTTTTATTTCTACTTACAACTAAATACTTACAGTTTTTTAGTGATTTCTTTTTGCTTTTAGTTCACAAAATTTATAAACTTTTTGTTAGTGCCATTAGTTTTAAATTTTAAATAGTTTAAATTTGAATTTTTAAAAATTTGTGTGAATCACTAGTTTATGAATAACTTTACTATAAAAATAGATTTTTTTTCTATTTATTTTTTATTTCTACTTACAACTAAATACTTACAGTTTTTTAGTGATTTCTTTTTGCTTTTAGGTCACAAAAATTATAAACTTTCTGTTAGTGCCATTAGTTTTAAATTTTAAATAGTTTAAATTTGAATTTTTAAAAATTTGTGTGAATCACTTGTTTATGAATAACTTTACTATAAAAATAGATTTTTTTCTATTTATTTTTTATTTCTACTTACAACTAAATACTTACAGTTTTTTAGTGATTTCTTTTTGCTTTTAGGTCACAAAAATTATAAACTTTCTGTTAGTGCCATTAGTTTCTGTTAGTGCCATTATAGAGGATGCAGTCATTAGGGCATGCATGTATCTTCTCCACCTCCAATCCTAGAGGGCATACGACCTTCTTTGCTGCGTATGTACTGTCGGGCAATTCGTTATCCTTTGGAAGCTTCTTCTTAAATATTTTCAGTAGCTTCTCAAATCCTTTGTCAGCCACAACATTCTCTGCCTTCCACTGCAGCAATTCCAGTACGGTACCGAGGTTTGTGTTACCATCTTCGCAATTGGGGTATAACCCTTTTTTGTGATCCTCTAACATGCGATCGAACTTCAGCTTCTCCTTTTGACTAATGCATTGCGTCCTTGCATCGACAATGACCCGGCGGAGATCATCATCATCGGGCACATCATCTGGTTCCTCTTGATCTTCAGCAGCTTCACCCGTGGCAGCATCATTGGGCACATCGTCTGGTTCCTCTTGATCTTCACCAGCTCCCACCGTTGCAGCATCACCGTATTCAGGGGGCACATAGTTGTCATCGTACCCTTCTTCTTCGCCGTCTTCCATCACAACCCCTATTTCTCCGTGCCTCGTCCAAACATTATAGTGTGGCATGAAACCCTTGTAAAGCAGGTGGGAGTGAAGGATTTTCCGGTTAGAGTAAGACCTCGTATTCCCACATTCAGTGCATGGACAACACATAAAACCATTCTGCTTGTTTGCCTCAGCCGCATCGAGAAACTCATGCACGCCCTTAATGTACTCGCGGGTGTGTCTGTCACCGTACATCCATTGCCGGTTCATCTGCGTGCATTATATATAATTAAGTGTCCAAATTAATAGAAGTTCATCATCACATTAAAACCAAAGTGCATACATAGTTCCCATCTAACAACATATAGCTCTCCAGAGCATCTAATTAATTAAACCATACATTGAAACTATGTAAAACATTTGAATGCGAAAACAAATGCGATCATAATCGCAACCAAGGTAACAATTAATCCAACGGCATAATGATACCAAGCCTCGGTATGAATGGCATATTTTCTAATCTTTCTAATCTTCAAGCACATTGCATCCATCTTGATCTTGTGATCATCGACGACATCCGCAACATGCAACTCCAATATCATCTTCTCCTCCTCAATTTTTTTTATTTTTTCCTTCAACAAATTGTTTTCTTCTTCAACTAAATTTAACCTCTCGACAATAGGGTCGGTTGGCATTTCCCATTCACATACATTCAAATAAAATCTATGTCACGTTGGTCGGCACAATTCTCATAAACAATAAATGAACCAATAGTTATAAAGATAATATACATACCAAATCCGAATCATAGACAGGACGAGGGCCGACGAGGGCGGATACCAAAACCATCGCACTATATAAGATGCAATAATAAATGTAAAAAAATGATACAAGTATCTATCTAAACATACAAGTAAGAATATTTTTCCTTTCAGAAAGAAGATAAGAACAAGAGGCTCACCACGGTGGTGTCGGTGATGAGATCGGCGCGGGTGATCGACGGCGGTGAAGACGGGGACGGGGTGTGACGGACCGCTAAATCTAGACAAATCTCGAGGAAAATGGAGCTTGGAGGTCGAGCTTCGAGAGGAGAAAACTTAAGTAGTGTGGCTCGGGCATTCCATCGAACACCTTGTGTGCATAGGAGGTGAGCTAGAGCACCACCAAGCCCTCTCCCCCTCGGCCAGAAAAAAACAAAGCAGTGTGCTCTGCTCTTATGAGAGGGGGTATATATAGGCACCTCATTGGTCCCGGTTGGTGGCATGAACCGGGACTAAAGGGGAGCCTTTGGTCCCGGTTCAAGCCACCAACCGGGACCAATGGTGGTGGGTCAGGAGCGAGGCCCATTGGTCCCGGTTCGTCCCACCAACCGGGACCAAAAGGTCCAGACGAACCGGGACCAATGGCCCACGTGGCCCGGCTGGCCCCCTGGGCTCACGAACCGGGACCAATGCCCACATTGGTCCTGGTTCTACACTGAACCGGAACTAATGGGCTGAGCCGGCCTGGACCATAGCCCTGTTTTCTACTAGTGTAGGTGTACCGGTTTATCCGTTGTAAGGTGCTAGCGCTTCTGAAAGACTGTGTCTCGGTCATCCGTCTTCTCAAACACCCTGTAGTGCGAGAAACCAAACGGAGGCGATCGAGTCTTGTGGGGAAAAGTGCGCAAACCTCTGCAGAGTGTAACAAACTAATCATGGTTAGCCGTGTCCCCGGTTATGGACATCTTGAGTATCTAGTACCTGGATTTTCATGTGAATCTCAACATGTTACTCTAAATTAATTTTGATGGGTTTTAATAATGTTACTTAATTGGGATTGAGAATGTTGTCAACCATTCTCAATGTTTAACAACCACCATGATAGTAATTAATTTTATTCCTTTGAAGTAGGGAAAAATTGGCTTTACGCAAAAACTGTAACCATAGAGCTTTCCACCAGCCAAATATGCATATAGTATAGCTGTTGCATTCCATTACTCTCTATGTGTTACCTTGCCAGCATATTCCATGTGCTGACCCGTTTTCGGGCTGCAACGTTAATGTTGCAGACTTTTCAGACGATGATTGAGGAGTTTTTAGGTCGTGGTTCTATACTCAGTGATGCCGTTGGAGTTGATGGACTCACTTATCTTCCAAGCCTTCCGCTGTTATCGTTATTAGATGGCCTTAAGCCATATTTATTGTAATAAGTTCTCTTTTGAGACACTCGATGTAATAAGTGTGTGATTGCTACTCTGCTATAAATCCTCCGAGTACTGTGTGGTGTCAGCATTACTGATGCAGGGATGACACCGGAGCACAGAGATCAAACTGTTTGAGGTCTGGTCGCTACAGAGATGGTATCAGAGCACATGCTGACTGTAGGACACGACCACTAAGCTAAAGACCTAGATCACTACTCACTCTCTTCTCTTCTGACTTCTCATCTTTTCTACTCTTTAGGATGGCGGATGCAAGGAACAAGTTCACACAACCAGATGAAGATACACCCTTTGGACACCACTTGAAGGAAGTCACTAGATACCTGAACATAGGAGTACCAAGCTTCACAGGAACCTACAACGCCACTTTACCTGAAGAAGAGCGCTGGATGATTCAAGTTCAAGTTCCAGGAAGGACGTTCATGCCAGTCACTGAGCCCATAGAGTTTTCTTTTGACACACCAACTTGGAGTCTAGGAAAGAGCATGGCAGCCCACATCGCCATGGGACGCATTGGAGAAGTCTACCGCAAGGATCTCAAGGATACTATCTACCAGATTTGTGGGCGCCGAGATGAACACTGGGAGATGATCAGCACCAGGAAAGATAGATCAATTGCAGCTTTTATTCAGGAGTTAAACCAGCACATTTGACGACAGGAGAATCAGATGTGCACCGACATGATAGATCTGAAGAAGGCTAAGACTAGAATCAAGGAACTAGAGGAAGAACTCAAGGCTACACGCGAAGATTATGAAGAAGAAATCGAAGTATTGGTGGAGAAGAATGACGATCTGATTAAGAAGATTGGAATATTTATGGGAGGCCCGACACCAGTAGATGAAGACGAAGAACCCAGGGAGATTAGCCCGGAAGACTACATCATCATCGACGGCACCGACTCGGAGCAAGATAGTAGCAATGATGACTATGTGGATGAAGCAGGAGCAGATATCATGGAGTCTACAACCGTAGAATATTTCTAGTAGACCACCTCATCAGTAGTAGTAGTCCACCATGTAAATATAGTAGTCCGAGCACGCTTGCGATAGCTAGATCGGTTGTATGCCTTTGTTTGATTGAATGAAATGAATTGTGTGCTTTTGCCTCATGTGCATATGGGTAGTGTTTTCTCTTTAGACCTCCTCTATTCTTATATCTCATCTTTTCTAAACCCTCAGATGCCCTCGAGACGTGACCCTAGATTTGCCTTTCCGCCGGAGCTCACCCAGTTGATCCAGCAGCAAAACACCTTGATGCAGTTGCTAGTTCAAAATCAGAATCAAGGGAACAACAACAACAACCCACCACCACCACCACCTGTTGACCACTTAGCCCGTTTTCTTAGGCTGAATCCGCCGGTGTTTTCCAGTAGCATCGAGCCAATAGTAGCAGATGATTGGCTCCGCAAGATAGCTAGGGAGTTGACCACAGCAGGATGCGGAGAAGGTGAAGTTTGCCGCACATCAGCTAGAAGGACCCGCAGCATCTTGGTGGGAGAATTTCACAGCCACCTTCCCAGTCGACACTGTCACATGGGACCAGTTTCAGCAGGCTTTTCGTACTGCCCATGTTTCAGCAGGAGCAATGACCATGAAGAAGCGTGAGTTTCGTAACTTGCGCCAAGGAGGACGGACAGTTGGCCAGTATGTGGAGGAGTTTAGTAAGCTAGCACGTTATGCCCCAGATGACATTGCTACAGATGCAGCTAAGCAGGAGAAATTCCTGGAAGGACTGAATGATGAGTTGAGTATGCAGTTGATGGTAGCCACTTTCAACAACTATCAGGAGTTGGTAGATCGTGCTCTTATGATTGAAGGAAAGCAGCAGCAAATTGAGAACCGCAAGAGGAATTATGGACAAGGAAAGTATAGTTCAGGAGCTCAGCAGAAGCCTCGTTTTACCCCTAGACCGGGAGGACAATTTCAGCATACCCATGGAGTAGGTAGCTCGCACAATCACAATGGCATCAAGAATGGTAATGGGAATGGAGGAAGCAATGGCCAGAACCGCAGGACCCCATCAACCCCAGCCAAGAAGGACTTGAGCCACGTCACTTGCTATAAGTGTTCGAAGCCAGGACATTATGCAAATGACTGTCCTGAAGGACAAAACGGCAATGGAAGCTCTGGAAAGAAGCCGAACCCTTTCAACAAGGGACAGGTGAACCACGTTAATGTGGAGGAGGTTGAAGCTCAGCCCGATGCAGTAATAGGTACGTTTTTGGTTAAGTCATTTACTGCACTCGTTCTTTTTTATACTGGTGCATCGCATTCATACATATCAAGGGGATTTGTGGAAAAGTATAGCCTGCCCACTAGGATTCTTAAAACACCTATGCTAGTAAGCTCACCAGGAGCGGAGTACATGGCCAGTCAAGGATGTTTTCAAGTGCCATTAAGTATAGGAAGGCATGTTTTCCCAACGAATTTAATTATTTTAGAATCCCAAGGTCTGGATGTGATTCTTGGTATGGATTGGCTGTCGATGTATGGAGGAAACATCGATTGCGCCAGTAAGACAATTTTGCTCACAACGCCAGAAGGAAGACGGACCAAGTATGTATTCCGACATGCGCCAAACAGGACACAAGTAAATTCCTTATCAGGAGTTGTGCAGGAGGAAGTACCAGTGGTAAAGGATTTTCCTGATGTATTTCCCGAAGAGTTGCCAGGCATGCCACCGGATAGAGACATTGAGTTTTTGATTGAGCTTTTGCCAGGCACTGGGCCAATATCGAAGAGACCATATAGGATGCCAGCAAAGGATTTGGTGGAAATTAAGAAGCAGATTAAGGAGTTACTGGATAAGGGATATATTCGCCCAAGTTCATCGCCTTGGGGATCACCAGTACTTCCAGTGGAGAAGAAGGATGGATCGTTAAGGATGGTTGTTGACTATCGAGGATTGAACGAAGTAACAATCAAGAACAAGTACCCGCTACCAATGATCAATGATCTGTTTGATCGATTGCAAGGAGCTAAAGTGTTTTCCAAGATCTATTTGCGATCAGGATACCACCAGTTGAAGATTCGAGAACAGGATATTCCGAAGACAGCTTTTACCACCAGATATGGACTGTATGAGTATACCGTTATGTCATTTGGACTGACTAACGCGCCTGCCTATTTTATGAACATGATGAACAAAGTGTTTATGGAGTTTTTGGATAAGTTCGTCGTAGTGTTCATTGATGATATCCTGGTATATTCGAAGAATGAAGAGGAGCATAAGGAACATTTGCGTTTGGTACTTGGGAAGCTCAGAGAACACCAATTATACGCCAAGTTCAGCAAATGTGAATTTTGGTTGAAGGAAGTAGGATTCCTCGGACACGTTATATCTGGAGAAGGTATAGCAGTTGATCCCGCTAAAGTTGAAACCGTGACCAAGTGGGAAGCCCCAACAACAGTTGGAGAGATCCGGAGTTTTCTTGGACTCGCAGGATACTACCGGAGATTTATTGAGAATTTCTCAAGGATTGCGAAGCCTATGAAGGAGTTGCTGAAGAAGGATACTAAGTTCAAATGGACGGAGGAGTGTGAGGCTAGTTTCCAGGAGTTGAAGAAACGCTTGGTTACCGCACCAGTGTTGATTTTGCCAGACCAAACCAAGGATTTTGAGGTGTATTGCGACGCTTCACGTCGAGGACTTGGAGCAGTGCTTATGCAGGAAGGGAGAGTTGTTTCGTATGCTTCACGACAACTGAAGCCTCACGAATTGAATTACGCTATGCATGATTTGGAGTTAGCAGCCGTAGTGCATGCATTGAAGACATGGAGACATTTCCTCATCGGAAATCATTGTGAGGTGTACACGGATCATAAGAGTTTGAAGTACATTTTCACGCAGAAGGAGTTGAACCTCAGACAAAGGAGATGATTGGAGCTTATCAAGGATTATGATATGAAATTACATTACCATCCCGGAAAAGCTAATGTAGTAGATGATGCATTAAGCCGCAAGAGCCATGTCAATACCTTAATGACGGGAGAAATACCCAAGGAGTTAGCAGAAAATTTTCGTGAACTATGTTTGGAAATAGTTCCGAGAGGCTATGTAGCAGCATTGGGGATTCAGTCAACATTGATGGACAGAATCAGAGAAGCTCAGAAATCTGACAAGGAGATTGCTTCCATAAAGGAGAAGATGAAAGAAGGAAAAGCTAAAGGATTTCGTGAGGATGAGCACGACACCCTATGGTTTGAAGACCGTGTTTATGTACCCAATAACCCGGAAATCAGAAAGTTGATTTTGCAAGAGGCACATGATTCACCATATTCGATTCACCCAGGAAATACCAAGATGTATTTGGATTTGAAGTATATTTTCTGGTGGACCGGAATGAAGAAGGATATTGCGGAGTATGTAGCAGTTTGTGACGTATGTCAGAGAGTAAAAGCAGAGCATCAGAAGCCAGCAGGATTGTTGCAACCATTGCCAATACCCGAATGGAAGTGGGATAAGTTAGGCATGGATTTTATCACGGGATTACCAAGGACTCGTTCAGGCTATGACTCGATTTGGGTTGTAGTTGATCGATTGATGAAGGTAGCTCATTTCATCCCAGTAAAGACCACTTACACCAGTGCTAAGTTGGCAAAGATATACATGACCAGGATCGTATGTTTGCATGGAGTTCCGAGGAGCATAGTATCAGATAGAGGAACCCAGTTTACCTCAAAGTTCTGGAAGCAGTTGCATGAGACTTTGGGTACTAGGCTAGAATTTAGTACAGCTTTTCATCCACAGACAGATGGACAGACCGAGAGAGTCAATCAGATTTTGGAGGGTATGCTGAGAGCTTGTGCGCTAGATTATGGATCTAGTTGGGACGATAATTTGCCATATGCAGAGTTCTCTTACAATAATAGCTATCAGACCAGTTTGAAGATGGCACCTTTCAAAGCTTTGTACGGAAGGAGGTGTAGGACACCGTTGTCATGGGACGAAGTTGGAGATCGTCAGTTGTTTGGACCAGACCTGATTAAAGAGTCTGAACAGAAGGTGAAGTTGATTCGCGATAGGCTCAAGGTAGGCCAGTCCAGGCAGAAGAGCTACGCAGATTCTAAACGCAAGGAGACAGTTTACGAAGTTGGAGACAGAGTTTATCTTCGAGTATCCCCACTTCGAGGGATTAAGTGCTTTGGAGTTAAGGGGAAGTTAGCGCCACGATTTGTAGGACCATATCGAGTTTTGGAGCGTATGGGAGAAGTGGCCTACAAGTTGGAATTGCCAAAAGTATTGGAAGGAGTGCATGATGTGTTCCACGTTTCTCAGTTGAAGAAGTATCACGCGGAGATGGCTGACATACCCTTGAGAGACACAGTGCCATTAGAAGCAATTCAGTTGGATAACAATTTGACCTATGAGGAAAAACCAGTCAAGATTCTTGAGTTTGCCAGCCGAGTTACTCATAGCAAGGTTATCAAGTTTTGCAAAGTTCAGTGGAGCCACCATACGGAGGATGAAGCCACCTGGGAGCGAGATGAAGATTTGCTCAAAGACCACCCTCACCTATTTTCTAGCCAACCCGAATCTCGAGGGCGAGATTCATCTTAAGGGGGGTAGGTTTGTAACATCCCAAATTTTCAATTTGGAATGTTATACATTAGGTCATCATGCATATCATATTTTATTTTGCTTTTGGTTTTGATCCTAGAAAATCCTAAGCAACTCAAGGACCCACGGAGAGAGTTGGGGATTTCGTTATTTACATATTTGAGTTTTCTCAAATTATGTAAATAGGATCATTTGATTTTATTTATTTTATCATCAATTATTTCTATTACAAAAATATGAGAGAGGGAATAAAATGACTTTCCCAAAATATAGAAATATTGAGGATTTAATAAAGAAATCAAATAAGTTTTATTTCAGAGTTTTTCGGTATTTTTAATTGAATTTAGGAAAAATGCGCGTTCTTCAAAGTTGTAGTTTGGGCCCAGATAAATGTTCACTTTATCGGGCTTGATTTTAGAAACCCGGCAAAATTTATTTCGTGATTTTTGGAGTCCGTTTAGTATTTCTTTTTAGTTTTCTTCCGAGCGGAATTATATACAAAAACCGGAACCGACTACGGGCCGTACTCGGCCAGGACTCCCTGGCCGGGGCCTTTATAAGCCGCCCGAGGCCCGGCCAAGAGAGAGCCCAGCCGCCGCCGAAACCCTAGCTAGCCGCCGCCCCAGCCGCCGCCGCCGCCGCCGAAGTTGCGCGCCGCCCGAGGTTCGCCGCCACCTCGTTTTCTGTGCTGTTTAAAAAAAAATTCCGTTCGTCGTTTTTCTTTTTCGTCGGATTTTTCGCGGTTATTTTCTGATCGCGATTTCTGATCCGATTTTCGTTTTAGTATAACTTTTCGCTCGTTTATCGGAATCAGGCGATTCAAGCGCCTGGAGTTTCGTCTCGATACCCTCTTTTCGAATAATCAACTTAAACATGTTTTGCTACTGTAAAATTTGCCCTAGATCCATATTACTAGAACGAAGTTGTTTTCTTTCGCCATTTGATTTCTTTTGCTTCGTTTGATTTGATTCTTTTTGCAAACCAGGGTTCTTAAGTTGAACTTTTGGTTAGATCTTCTATTTGCGTTTTACCTGTGCATTAGATGAGTACTTATTGTATGCTTGTTGTTTGTCTGCGATAAAATACCCAGAGTGCGCCGCCTGTTACTTCGAATCTCTAGGTTACGCGGATCATCAGCAAGGCAAGTAACACTTTGATCATACCTTTTCTACAACCCAGTTTTATTGCATTAGATCAATCCTCACACATTGCATGATTAGGATCTAATTAAACTATGGGATGGGAAGTAGATGAGGTACCTATTACCTGTTTATTATCAAGCCTTTGGGAGTTACTTCTACGTTTGCTCATTATGCCATGCTATGCTAGTAGACGTGGATTGGGTGAGTGATATCCATGACAGATGTGAGATTGATAATTAAGGGTTTATCTAAGGTGGCAACCTAACACACATCTGGGTGGATTGAGGCACCTGGGGTTTCCAGGACTTGCCTGTTTTTATTTGGACCGCCACCCAGGCCCAAAGGGATCATGAGATTATTCATAATAGAAACTTCCGTGTGCAGCCACAAGCCATTATGGGCTCTGGCATAGTTGACTAAGTTGTGCGAACTCTTACAGGGTAGACTAGCAGATGTAGGGGAAAGTAGGTGTACCGGTCTATCCGTCGTAAGGTGCTAGCGCTTCTGAAAGACTGTGTCTCGGTCATCCGTCTTCTCAAACACCCTGTAGTGCGAGAAACCAAACGGAGGCGATCGAGTCTTGTGGGGAAAAGTGCACAAACCTCTGCAGAGTGTAACAAACTAATCATGGTTAGCCGTGTCCCCGGTTATGGACATCTTGAGTATCTAGTACCTGGATTTTCATGTGAATCCCAACATGTTACTCTAAATTAATTTTGATGGGTTTTAATAATGTTACTTTATTAGGATTGAGAATGCTGTCAACCATTCTCAATGTTTAACAACCACCATGATAGTAATTAATTTTATTCCTTTGAAGTAGGGAAAAATTGGCTTTACGCAAAAACTGTAACCATACAGCTTTCCACCAGCCAAATATGTATATAGTATAGCTGTTGCATTCCATTACTCTCTATGTGTTACCTTGCCAGCATATTCCATGTGCTGACCCATTTTCGGGTTGCAACGTGAATTTTGCAGACTTTTTAGACGACGATTGAGGAGTTTTTAGGTCGTGGTTCTATACTCAGTGATGCTATTGGAGTTGATGGACTCACTTATCTTCCAAGCCTTCCGCTGTTATCATTATTAGATGGCCTTAAGCCATATTTATTGTAATAAGTTCTCTTTTGAGACACTCGATGTAATAAGTGTGTGATTGCTACTCTGCTATAAATCCTCCGAGTACTGTGTGGTGTCAGCATTACTGATCCAGGGATGACACCGGAGCACAGAGATCAGACTGTTTGAGGTCTGGTCGCTACAGGAATTGAATACCTTAATTAAGCCACTCACGAAAAGAATACCTTAGTTAATTAGCCGCGGGACGACCTCCACCCAGCTGACGGACAAGTGCGATCCGGCGGCACGCCAAGACAGCAGGGTCGAGGAGCAAAGCTTAGTGCAGCTACCGCCTGAAGTTCGACCTCCACTATCCCGCCATCGACCGCGATGGATGTGCTCGAATCACACCGCCGCCAACCTCGATGGTTGAGCTCCTCTTATCTCCCGCTGCAGACTGACGATTGACCTCCTATGGTGCCGCCACCACCCACCGGCCGACGATTGACCTCTTCTCCGGTAGCCGCTGCCTAGGCCACCGCTGTTTTTTTACGGATATCTGCGGAGCGGCTGTTTACACGGCATCTCACCATAACTCAATTATATGGACATGGTAGTACATCACATACGGTTATGTAATGACAACCGTGTCTAACCTATGTTGTCTTATCACACGGTTTGGTGTGGAAATCGTGTGTGACGTTGTAATACCCAACACAAACGACATGTACAAAAAGTGTGCCGTATACAACATATATATATAGTGCCATTAGTAGTTCCCGACTATTAGCTTATCTCCATAGTTTCCCCATTTGCCCCAAACCCCTACATAGCCTCCAAATTCCCTCGCGTGGCACTGACATTGGGGGAATGCGGACGAGTGGTGCTGATGGTTTTGGTGCGGCTGCTCCTGCTTGTATCACCGCCGAGCACTTGCCTAAGGTCATCAAAAGGCAGGTGTACTACGGATACGAATCGTCCTGTCAGGTTCCAATCTATCACGATCTTTTTTAGCATGTCCAAAGTATAGATCCTTGTTGAATCCGTCCTGAATGACCCCCACCCCCCCCCCAGGAAAGCGATCTGTCGCCGGATTCGGAGCTTGACACCAGACTCCCGCAACACGAGTTCGACTCCGAGTTTTGCACCACCGAGAAGTACCAAAAGTTGAGTTGTGTGCACGGTCACACTCCCGCTCGACGTGTATGCACGAAGGGATTCGACACTGGCAGGCGGTTTCTCAGTTGCCCCTTAGAGGTTAGTGCTAATTAAGTTCATCATTTTACTTCAGTTAATGTCACTACTCATCCAGAATACTATTTAACATTGGCAGGGATATGCGGCTTGTGCCTTTGTTAACTAGCTGGATGAAGAATGGCATGGCAGGGCTCGGAGTGTTATCACCAAGATCGCAGAAGATAACGTAAAGCTGAAGAGGAAACTGGCTGATCTGGAATGTACAATCAGTACAATGAAGCAAGAAAGATCAGTACAATGAAGCAAGAAAGAATGAATCACAAGCAACAGATGAAAGCAAGAGACAAGAAGGAACTAGCATGTGTAGTTGTGGTTGTCGCGTTAGCCATGTTCTATGCGCTGTTTGCAATGATGATTAGGGGTTTTGTTTCACAGTATTTCTAAAGCACATCTAGATGTGCTCTAAGTAATGCACATCTAGGTCATATGCCATTGATGTTACGCGAAAATTCGTGCAAATATTTTTCTTTGTTTTTTCTTTTCCTTTCTAGTTTGATTATTACTGGCTTTATCAATAAGAATAGCTCAATGTATTGCTTGCCAATTGTCCTACTCCGTTCATACCGGTACCGGTGCATAATCCCAAAACTCGTTCCTTGTTTTTGTCCTAAAAAGGAAATCAGCCAAATAGCCAATAGGAGTCCTGGGCAACCCTGGCAATTTGGAGCGACTGGGTACAAATAATTGCGGTTGATTATATCAACGGTTAGATAATACGTCAACCCCCGCTTCAATTGGTAGTTCCTCTTCTCTGCATACCCCGCTTAAGTGTCCACCATCTTCATCGTCCCCGGCAGGCTGCGCTACACACTGGCAAACACTCTGCAGCCATGTCGAGCGATAACGAGGATGAAAGTTCGGCCAGCAGTCTGGCGCCCGATGATAGGTCAACATCGGAATCATCTTGATCGTCTTCCATGAGTCCGATGTCGAGCCCAGACCTCGATTATATCCGGTTCATGGAAGGGACGCCGCATATGAAGTCTTTAGACGACAACCAGACGGACGAGGAGCCGTCGAAGGACGAAGAAGAGGACGACAATGATGAGGATGAGGAATGGTCGAATGAGGAGGAGGACGACGACGGCAGCAACGACGATGACGATGGCGGCGGCGATGAAAAGCCAACGGTCAGCGGCAAGAAGCGTCCTCTCCAAGACGATGTCACGGGGACATCCAACAAGAACATCAAGAAGAAGAAGGACTAAGTTAGGTAGACTGTATATATCTCTATTTATCCTGTCAATCTCATGGCAGACGGTTAGTAATATGTATTCGACAGAGATCTTCTACATAATCGCCAATAGGTTGGTTTTTTGAACTATGTGCCCTGACAAGCACACAATTAACAAAAAAAGACCGTATGGGTTGTCTATAATGATCGCACACAATTCTGATTACCGACCTATTTGCCGGGTATCACACACATCTTGTTACGCTGAATCGTTTGTGTTCACCTCACTCATCGCAAACAGTTCATTAGAGTGAACTGTATGCCGTATATCACACACACCTTGATCTGACTGCCCGTTTCTGTTGTTCTGTCTCATCGCAAACAGTTCGTGCAGATCAACCGTATGCCCCTCATCGCACACGCAACTATAATCCGAACCGTGTTTGATGCATCATTCATCGCAAACATTTTGCATCATTTCTGACGGTTTTCATACAGCACCATTTGCAACTATTGCATCGCACACAGTTTCTCGAAGGGTCTCTGATCGTAGTGTCGCATTAGCAGCATCCTGCATTAGTGAGTAGTTGCTGGAGGTGGCACTGAAGCTGTGGCTGCTGGTGCAGATGAATTAGCTCTTGTATTTGGCACTGGCACTGCAGGTGACCTCTCACCTCTTGGCACTCACTAAAAAACATCCATGGTTGTATTCCCTTTCTTCTCCTCTGCTTCTGCCTGGAGCTGCTCGAGTGCTCTCTGTATCTCAGTCACTTTCAGATTAAGATCATAAAACTTGGTCTCAACGATCCTCTCCAAGCTCTCATGATTCTGAGTCAGGGTGGCCAAGCCCTTCTCAATCCTCAAAGTTGCATGAATCAGATAAGCTAGCTGATCTTGTTGGCTCTTCAAGAACACCTGAGATGCTTCCTTAACACTTGGCATCCTTGCAGACTTTTCTGCCTTTGCCTTTGCTCTCTTCTCTTGTGTTTGCACTAATGAAGGGTCATCCTCATTCATCACAACTGTGTTATCCTCAAATTCTGGGTGCAAGGGTAAATGCTCCTTGTCCAACAAGTAAGTGCATGTGCCCATCTTGGAGTTGATGAGCACATGTATGTGTGGAGCATACCCACAAGATCTTTTCTGATCTGCAGCAGTCCTCTAGATTGTCTCAAGAATCAGACTCATGACCTTGAATTTTTAGGAACATCAAATATCTGCAGCAAGTTGATTGAATGGCCTCTGATCATCTTGTGATCTCCAGATTTGGGTAACAAAGTATGCCTCAAGATTGTGTTGACTGTAGGCACACCAGACAACAAATAATGCACAGATCCAAGCTTGTGTGTCTCCAAAGCTTTATCTGGGATCTCCTTGTACATGTTTGCCATAGAGTTTTGGTCTTTCTTTTTCTTGGCATACACATCCAAATCATCCTCGTGCTCTTCTGGGGCACTGATCAACTTGGCCCACTCATCAACAGTTGATTGCTACCTTGTACCCTCAGATATCCAAACAATTCTACCATCTAGATAGAAATGAGTTGTAGAATAGAACTGCATAATGAGCTCATCATTCCATTTGGTGAGCTTCTTTCCCACAAACTCATCAACTCCACAAGCTTTTAAGCTTTCATGCACTCCTGGGAAATAGTCTTCATTCTCATCAATGAATTCCCAATCAACCCACTTCATATCACAGACTATAGGTTTTTTGTTCAATAGAATGGTCTCATAGAAATCTTGTTGTTCTTCGGTGTGGAACATGTAGTCCAGTGCAGTCTTCCTCCTCACATCATATGGATCAGACTGTCTCCAAAGTCTCAATCTTGCATCCTTTCTGATGTTCATGTCCTCAGCCACTAGATGAGTGTCATTGTGTTCTGGAATCTTTGGTTTCAGTTTCCTCGGCACTTGGGCTTCTGCATCTTCTTCTTCAACTTTAGGCACTGGGGCCTTGTTCTTCTCTTCAGCTGGGATGTTCCTGGTGCTTCTCTTGGGCTTAGAAGGCTTCTGAGCTTGAGCAGCAGTCGTGGGGACAGTCTTGGGCTTTGAAGTGGCAGCCCCTGACTTAATGGCATCCCTCATAAGCTTCTGGGACTTGGGTGCTGGTGCAGCATCCTCTTCCTCTTCATCTTCTTCTGGATCTCTCATTATAGAGGATCTACCAATGACTCTGGTAGTGGTCTTCTTAACCCTCTCTTTCCTTTTCTTTCCCTCTCCAGCAGCCTCTTTAGTTGGCTTAGGGATTTCAGCAGTTGAGGCCCTGGCCTTTAAAGTTGGCACCCTCTTGGCAGGGGTCTTCTTATGCAATCCAGGCTTTGTTGTTGCAGCAGTACCATACTCTTTCTTCAACACTTTCTTTTTCGAGCTAACTTCTTCCTCAACAGCCACATAGTCCTCATCCTCAGAATCTGAGTTTTTCTTCTTCCTAGATCTGGTGGCTGCCTTGGGCAAATTACTAGGAGTGCTCCTGCTGCCCTCATCATAGCTGCTTGAGGGACTAGTGCCCTCGCTCAATTGCACTTGCGCTTCTAACTTGTTCTGACTATCACTTTGATCAGACATCTTGGCAAGCAAACTGACAACAAACCCTGTGAATAGATATAGATGAAGTAGAATAGATGAGCATCACAGAGTGCAGAGTTTTTACAAAACAAATGAGTCAAAAACTTAGTTTTAGTTCTCCACAGAAATCATTTCGGAGCTACCGATTTGTTAAACTCGGTGATACTGAAGCAACTGTTGGAGTCCAACGAACTATATGTTCTTATTAATTACCAAAACAACCTGGGATAGTTGCACTTTTAGAGATCAAATAAGACTCAAATAATATTCATGGATAAAAATCTGATCATAAACTCGAACTTCATCGGATCCCAACAAACACACCGCAAAAAGTCATTACATCAAATAGATCTCCAAGAGACCATTGTATTGAGAATCAAAAAAGAAGAAGAAGCCATCTAGCTACTGCCTACGGACTCGTAGGTCTATCGTGAACTACTCACGCATCATCGGAGGAGCACCAATGAGGATGATGAACCCCTCCATCATGTTCCCCTCCGCAGAGTGCCGAAAGAGGGCTCTAGATTGGATCTCGTGGTTCTGGAACTTGCGGCGGCTGGAATTGTTTTTCTTCGACTCCCCTAGGGTTTCTGGAATATTTGTGAATTTAAAGGGCAAAGAGGCGGTGCAGGAGACCCTCGTGGTCCCAACAACCCACCAGGGCGCGCCCTGGTGTCTTGTGGTCCCTACGGGACTCCCCTCTGGTCCTTCCTTGGCCCCCAAGTTGTCGTCTGGTCCAAAAAAATCTTCAAAAAGTTTCACTGCGTTTGGACTCCGTTTGATATGGATATTCTGCGAAGTAATAAACAAGCAGACAACAACAACTGGCACTGGGCACTATGCCAATAAATTAGTCCATAAAAATGATATAAAGTTGCTATAAAATGATTGTAAGACATGCAAGAATGATAATATAACAACATGGAACAATAAAAAATTATAGATACATTGGAGATGTATCAAACCCCAATGACAAGCCAAGCAATTGGTTCATACTTTTAAAGTTCTTAAACTTTTCAACCTTCATGCAATGCATGAGCGTGAGCCATGGATATAACACTATAGGTGGAATAGAATATGATGGTGGAGGTTGTGTAAAGAAGATAAAAAGGGATTAAGTCTCACATCGATGAGGCTAATCAATGGGCTATGGAGATGCCCACCAATTGATGTCAATGCAAGGAGTAGGGATTGCCATGCAACGGATGGACTAGAGCTATAAGTGTATGAAAGTGTAAAGAAAATTAAGTGGGTGTGCATCCAACTTGCTTGTTGATACGTCTCCGTTGTATCTATAACTTTTGATTGTTCCATGCCAATATTCTACAACTTTCATATACTTTTCGCAACTTTTTATACTATTTTTGGGACTAACATATTGATCCAGTGCCCAGTGCCAGTTCCTGTTTGTTGCATGTTTTTTGTTTCGCAGAATATCCATATCAAATGGAGTCCAAACGGGATAAAAACTGACGGAGATTTTTTTGGTAATATATATGATTTTTGGGAAGAAGAATCCACGCGAGACAATGCCCGAGGGGCCACAAGGTAGGGGCGCGCTCCAGACCGTCATGGCCACGCCGTAAGGTGGTCGTGCTAAAATTTCAGCCCAATCGGAGTTACGGATCTCTGGGAATATAAGAAACGGTGAAAGGGAAGAATCTGAGAATGCAGAAACAGAGAGAAACAGAGAGACAGATCCAATCTCGGAGGGGCTCTCGCCCCTCCCATGCCATGGAGGCCAAGGACCAGAGGGGAAACCCTTCTCCCATCTAGGGAGGAGGTCAAGGAAGAAGAAGACGAAGGGCCCCCCTCTCCCCTTCTCTTCCGGTGGCGCCGGAACGCTGCCGTCGCAATCATCATCACCGCAATCTTCACCAACAACTCCACCGCCATCATCACCAACTCTCCCCCCCTCTATGCAGCGGTGTAACCTATCTCTTACCCGCTGTAATCTCTACTTAAACATGGTTCTCAACGCTATATATTATTTCCCAATGATGTATGGCTATCCTATGATGTTTGAGTAGATCTATTTTGTCCTATGGGTTATTTGATGATCGTGATTGGTTTGAGTTGCATGTTTTATTATTGGTGTTGTCCTATGGTGCTCTCCATGTCGGGCAAGCGTGAGGGATTCCCGCTGTAGGGTGACTGAAACACAAACCCGAGTAAGGGGGTTGTTGCGTATGGGATAAAGAGGACTTGATGCTTTAATGCTATGGTTGGGTTTTACCTTAATGATCTTTAGTAGTTGCGGATGCTTGCTAGAGTTCCAATCATAAGTGCATATGATCCAGGTAGAGAAAGTATGTTAGCT
The DNA here is from genome assembly GCF_002162155.2 of Triticum dicoccoides. Lineage (NCBI taxonomy): Eukaryota > Viridiplantae > Streptophyta > Magnoliopsida > Poales > Poaceae > Triticum > Triticum dicoccoides. The sequence goes on along the minus strand of NC_041390.1, from coordinate 413,055,333 downwards.
TATGCCTCTCCCTCATATAAAATTGCAATAATGATTACCGGTCTAGTTATCGATTGCCTAGGGAAAAATAACTTTTTCGTAACAAAAAGCTCTTTACTAAAACTAACTTAGTTGTGTCTTTATCTAAACAGCCTCTACTTTTTATTTATGTAATCTTTATTATCTTGCAAACCTATCCAACAACACCTACAAAGTACTTCTAGTTTCATACTTGTTCTAGGTAAAGAGAACGTCAAGCGTGCGTAGAGTTGTATCGGTGGTCGATAGAACTTGAGGGAATATTTGTTCTGCCTTTAGCTCCTCGTTAGGTTCGACACTCTTACTTATCGAAAACTGTTGCGATCCCCTATACTTGTGGGTTATCAAAACCTTTTTCTGGCGCCGTTGCCGGGGAGCAATAGTGTGGGGTGAATATTCTCGAGTGTGCTTGTTTGCTTTATCACTAAGTAATTTTTATTTGCTTTTCTTAGTTGTTTTCTATCTTTAGTTATGGGTAGGAAACGCAAAATACCAAAAAAATTAGTTATACCTACTAAACCAATGGTTGAAGAACCACTCAAAATCTATCACACTGCTGAAGCTTATTACTTGGATCATCTTCGATCCCTATGTGCTCGTGCTGAAACCCCAACTAGCTTAGTTGAGGGAAAATCTTTAGATGAGCTTGCTTGTTATGTGCGACACCGAATATCTAAAAAGGGAAAATTTTACTGGGTCAAATTCATCGTTTGCAATGCTATGCTTGGAATTTATGCGAAATATATGATATTACTTGTTCTGAAAACCCTAAGAAACACCTTCCCTATCAATGTGAGTTTAGTGATAATGGAATCTTATCTTCGTATGCTAAGTGTGTTTATAGTTACTATGATGTTCAACGAATTAAAGAATTTGTTGCTTTTAAGGGTGCTTATGAAATTGCTTCTTTGATTGAAACGAATGATGCTACTCTTTACAAATCTAAAAATTTTGACATACTTAAATATTGCTATGATAATTATGCTTCTAATGCCTATGTTGAACAATATATTGAGGACTACCCCGCTGTCCAAGAAGAGACTAATATTTTGTAGCAGTCTAGGCAAGAAGAAATTGATGAAACTGTGAGCTCATTGGATGAAAAGATGAGGAGGAGAGCGAAGAACAAAAGGAGGAAGAGCGGATTAGCTATCCGTGCCCACCTTCTAATGAGAGTAACTCTTCAACTCATGCATTGTTTAATTTCCCTTCGTGCTTACCGAAGGATGATTGCTATGATGATTGTTATGATCCCGTTGATTCTTTTGAAATATCCCTTTTTGATGATGCTTGCTATGCTTGTGGCCAAGATGCCAATATGAATTATGCTTATGGAGATGAACTTGCTATGGTTCCTTATGTTAAACATGAAATTGTTGCTATTGCACCCACACATGATAGTCCTATTATTTTTTGAATTCTCCCGACTACACTATATCGGAGAAGTTTGCCCTTATTAAGGATTATATTGATTGGTTGCCTTTTACCGTTGCACATGATGATTTTGATGAATATAATATGCATGTGCTTGCTGCTCCTACTTGCAATTATTATGAGAGAGGAACTATATCTCCACCTCTCTATGTTTCCAATATGATAAAATTGCAAGCAACTGCTTATGCTATGCATTGTCCTTTACTATGTGTGCATGAATTGTTCTTTTATGACATGCCTATGCATAGGAAGAGAGTGAGACTTCGTTGTTATATGATATATGTTACTTTATGCTCACTACTAAATTACAAATCATTGTTAATTAAAGATGGCTTTGATATACCTTGGGATCCGGGTGGATCCATTACTTGAGCACTATATGCCTAGCTTAATGGCTTTAAAGAAAGCGCTGCCAGGGAGACAACCCGGAAGTTTTAGAGAGTCATTTATTTCTGTTGAGTGCTTTCATATAGTTTAAAAACAATAAAAATAAAGAGGGGAACCCAAAACTTTTTCAAAAAGAAAGTGAAAATGAGAAAGACAAGCATTGTTGAAGTGAGGGAGCTCCTTGAACTTTGTTCATGCTCATGGAAACTTTGTGAATCTTGATTACAGAAAATTTTCAATAAAAATAATTATCCCCTTGTACAATTCCATTGTATTATAAAAATAATGTGCCAAGGTTTGCCTTTAGGATGTTTACTTTGCTTGTTGGTTTGTACGGTGCAGGACAGAAACTTTGGCTGTAGTAAGCGATTTTAAATTTTTAGCTGGAACGTCAAATGGTTCTGATTCTTTTTGCACTGTCTTTCTATACAAATTGTTTATTTTTTCTAATTTTGGAAGAATTGTTCAAGTATCAGAAGTATGGTGAATGTTCAATTTATTATAGACTATTCTGTTTTAGACAGATTCTCTTTTTTATGCATAGTTTGCTTGTTTTGATGAAACTATCGATTTATATCAGTGGATTAAGCCATGAAAAAATTATATTATAGTAGACACAATGCAGAAAAAATATGAATTGGTTCGGAATAGTACTTAGAGTAGTGATTTGCTTTATTATATTAACGGATCTTACCGAGTTTTCTGTTGAAATTTTGTATGGATGAAGTGTTCGATGATCGAGAAGGTCTCGATGTTAGAAGAAGGAAGAGAGGAAAGAGCTCAAGATTGTGGATGCCCGAGGTACCCTAAGTAAATATTCAAGGAGACTCAAGCGTCTAAGCTTGGAGATGCCCCGGAAGGCATCCCCTCTTTCTTCAACAAGTATCGGTATGTTTTCGGATTCAACAAGTATCGGTATGTGCAATCTTGGAGCGTCTTATGCATTTAGTTTTCATTTTTATTTTATGCACCATGCTGGTATGAGATAGTCCTTGGTTGATTTATAGAATGCTCATTGCACTTCACTTATATCTTTTGAGTATGGCTTTATAGAATGCTTCATGTGCTTCACTTATATCATTTGAAGTTTGGATTGCCTGTTTCTCTTTACATAGAAAATCGCCATTTGTAGAATGCTCTTTTGCTTCACTTATATTTGTTAGAGCGTGGGCATATATTTTGTAGAAATAATTAAACTCTCTTGCTTCACTTATATCTACTTAGAGAGATGACAGTAACTGGTCATTCACATGGTTAGTCATAAAATCCTACATAAAACTTGTAGATCACTGAATATGATATGTTTGATTCCTTGCAATAGTTTTGCGATATAAAGATGGTGATATTAGAGTCATGCTAGTGGGTAGTTGTGGATTGGTAGAAATACTTGTGTTGAGGTTTGTGATTCCCGTAGCATGCACATATGGTGAACCGTTATGTAACGAAGTCGGAGCATGAGGTATTTATTGATTGTATTCCTTATGAGTGGCGGTCGGGGACGAGCGATGGTCTTTTCCTACCAATCTATCCCCCTAGGGGCATGCGTAGTAGTACTTTGCTTCGAGGGCTAATAAACTTTTGCAATAAGTTTGTGAGTTTTTTATGACTAATGTTGAGTCCATAGATTATACGCACTCTCACCCTTCCACCATTGCTAGCCTCTCTAGTACCGTGCAACTTTCGCCGGTACCATAAACCCACCATATACCTTCCGCAAAACAGCCACCATACCTACATATTATGGCATTTCCATAGCCATTCCAAGATATATTGCCATGGAACTTCCATCATCATCGTATACATGATTTGAGCATTCATTGTCATATTACTTTGCATAATCGTAAGATAGCTAGCATGATGTTTTCATGGCTTGTCCGTTTTTATGATGTCATTGCTACACTAGATCATTGCACATCCCGGTACACCACCGGAGGCATTCATACACTACTAGGGAAAAGCCTATACACAGAATTTTACCAGTAGCGCTGTACAAAATCAAGCGCTGCTGCTACTTAGTAGCAGCGCGCGTAAATAAACCGTGCTACTGCTATGACTTTAGCAGTAGCGCGTACTAGCGAAAAGCGTTGCTGCTACTTTTGAACTGGGCGCACATGGCTAGCCCAACCTAGCAGTAGCGCGTATAATGGCCCAGCACTACTGCTAATCTCCTTAGCTGCAGCGCGCTTACGTGTAAAGCGCTGCTGCTAACAGAAATAAAATAAAGTGAAAAACAAGTAGAAAAGTAAATGAAAATGAAAGAAATAGAAAAAGGAGAAAGGGAAAAAATAAAATGTAAAGAAAAATAAAAGAAAGAAGGGAGAAAAGGAGAAAGGAATAGCAGTAGCGGGTTTCAGTAAACGCGCTATAGCTAACTTAGCTATAGCGCGTTTCCGGAAACGCGCTACCGTTACATTTCACTTAAACAGCGGTTTCCCCCCACCCCGCCCCCGGCCACCAATTCTTCCCCAAATCGTCCCTCTCCCTCGCCGCCGTCTCCTCACCGCCGCCGCCCGAGGCCTCACCGCCGCCGCCCCTCGGCCGCCGCGCGCTCTCCGCATGCCGCCCCGACCCCAGATTCAATGCCGGCCCCGCCCCCGACCTCAACGCCGCCCGGGACGCCGCCCCC
>NC_041390.1:413024052-413050460 GCF_002162155.2 Triticum dicoccoides | reverse complement strand
GCCGCCCCAGAGCCCCGACCACGACCTCGATGCCGCCTGCCCCTCCCTCGTCGCAGGCACCCGAGGTGAGCACGCCTGCTCCTCGCTCTCCCCTACCTCTGCCTAGGGTTTCTACCTCCATCAAATTAGTTAGGGTGGAAACGAATCGGTTGCGGATGCGGCTCAAATAAGTTAGGGTTCATGTAAGGGTGGAAACGAATCAAATTTCTAAGATGAATCATAAAACGAGTAAAATTTGACCACTAATTTCACTTTATAGTTGGATAATTGGAATATCCGCTACCACTTTCCACCCCTATAGGTTCATCAAATTAGATGGTAATTAGGGCAGTAGTTCTTAGGTACTAATTAGTTAGTAAGAACTAGGTACTAATTAGGTACTAGAATATTTTTATTTATAGTAAGTTTATTTTTAGTATGAACTAGTTGAATTAATAGAACTAGTTAGTAATAACTTGTTGCTCTTTTTTTAGTTAAAGCAATTTTCCCGCATCGACGTGGACGATGCCTATCCCGCATCCTCGTTGTCGAGTCGGCGAAGGACGACACCTGCTTGACCGGATGGGCCATGTCCGGGACTGGGCTCCGCCGGGGTGGTACTGGGAGGCGCTACCTACCGGGGGCGCAGGTTGGTGAGGAGCCAGCCTGTCGTTGACCCGAACCTTCTTTGGTGGCGGTCGCGTGGGCCAGTGACGGTCCAGAGACTCGAGGACTCCGCGGAGGTGGTGCGTCACCATGTCAGTGAGGAGGACGCGCACGTCCGTCGCTACTTGTTTGCGTTGGAGCACAGGTTCTCCAATACCTGGCAGGTTCTCCAGGGATCTCACTGGAGCTATGATCCCGTGATGGTTCCTTCACCGTGGGTGTCCAACCCCCGCGCCGATACCCATCGTGTGCTAGGGATTTAGTTGTACTAGTGATGTTATATGTATGACACTATTCGGGATGTATTAGTGATAATATGCGATGATGTACGGACGCATGAGATGATTTACTTTTGCTTATTGAATGCATGCTAATTTGAGTCTTATAAGATATTTTGAAATGTATATCTGTGTTGCTCAATATCCAAGTGGCCGGTCATTTTTGCAGGTTACACCTTCGAGTGGCCTATGTTTTGCAGGAGTGTTGATTCATTTCTGTTCCGGCAAATTTCAGGCTCTCGATATATCCTATTTTAGCAAAGGTCATGCCAGATTTTTTCGTGAATTTTGGCATGACTTTTGCCAGAATATGTAGGAAATATCGAGTGCCCCGGATTTGTGTGTTGAGTATCCTGGTAGTTGTCTTCTATCGATTTTCAATTAATGTTTTAACTATGAACATAGGAAATGTCTGACGACAAAAAGGATTTCGGTATTTGCAAATACTGCGAAGACGAGCGCGGCTTGTGCGACGGAATCTTCCTAGATGATGATAGGCGCTTCAGCATCAAGCTGGACGAGAACTTCGAAGTGGATACAGTAAGTCACAACGACAAGTCATTTTTCGTAATTAAGCATGACATCTGCTTCATTTGCTTGATCTTATATTTTTTTACTATTCTACTAGCGTATCCCCTGCCATGCAAGAGTTTTTGTATTGGATAAGATAGGTTTCAGTCATACTATGGAGGTAAAGAAAGTTTATTTAAAGACCGAGCATGGTTATATTTTCCACGCAAAATTATACAATTCAGACGACTACACCTATTTTGGATGCAAAACATGGTGAGCACTATGCAAGACTTATGCATTTCAGCCTGATATGGTTATCACCTTTGATATTCGTCCGGAAGATGATATTGAAGGTAATACCGACATCTGGGTCGATGTGCAGACGCCTCTAGTTACACCAAAATGTAAGTTTCTCAACCATATTTATGTCTTTGATATTGTTTATTCAAAAATAGTTGACAACTAATTTGTATTGTCAGCTTATTTCGGTGCAAGCAAACATGTCCAGCGCTTGGTAGACAGGACCTACTACTGTCCCGGGGCTGAACTAAACTGCGAGGAGCTAAGTCATTATGTTTCATGGCTTGAGGATCTTGATACCGTCAAGACAAATTTTCTTCCTGGACTTAGAAATCTTAGTACTGAAAACGTGCGACCGATAGTGTTCGTCATGAACTATGGTCACATCTATTTAGGAAGGATGGTAAGATTTTTACTATTTGTCCTCAGTGCATCTTTTCCATACATTATTTGTGAAGCTAAACTTCATTGCTAAGTATGTGACCATACGATGTTCTTCAACAGGGACTCCCGATGAATGTTGTGCCTTATGGGATCGAGACTAAAGGTACCATGAGTATTATTAGCTTACGGCCAAGATATCCTACATGTTACGTTAGTGCATTCAAGATCAGCAATGAATGCTTAATAGTGCAAGACTGGACCAGATATGTGATGGGGGAGTGCAGACAAGTACTAGGGGGCAGCAAACAGATGTACTACCCAAAATTAGGAGACAGGTTCATCTGCATGCTCCAACTTGATCAAGGAGGAGAGCTACACATGTTTTATGTTGTTTTACCTAAGAGAGAGCAGCAGGAGTGATTAGCTACAAATGAGTTTGAGGATGATGATGTGCTACACTATTACTATGATGATAAAATAGCTACTGTTGGTGGTAATGACTGATGATTATTATTAGCTAGTGTTAGTGGTGATTAAATAAATATTGTTGGTGCTAATGATTATGATGATGATTAAATAGCTTGTGCTGGCGGATTAGATTCAAGTGGAGGCAACATGTGGTACACATCGAAAGTACTACTAGTCCAAACTAGATCAAGTTTGGATTAGTAGTATACTTTTGACATGCACCACATATTTCCTCCACTTGAACCTAATCCACCTTCATTTGACACACTGTTATGGACATAATGATGTAAACCTCATAACTGGTATTGTACCAATATTTGTACGATGGCGCATAAATAAACTAAAAATAAAAAAATAAAAAACAATACTAGTAGCGATGGAAAGAAAACACGCTGCCAGTAGTTACATTAGCAGCAGCGTGGGAGAGAACAAGCGCTGCAGCTATTTGTCCTAGCAGTAGCGCGTGCGGCACGCGTTACTGCTAAGCAATAGCTGTAGTGCCTTATTAGTACCGCGCCTACCCGCGCTACTAGTGAGCACAAAACCAGTGCTACTGCTAGGGTTTTCCCTAGTAGTGATATAGAGTCATATCTTTGTTCTAGTATCGAGTTGTAATATCGAGTTGTAAGTAAATAAAAGTGTGATGATCATCATTATTAGAGCATTGTCCCAGTGAGGAAAGGATGATGGAGACTATGATTCCCCCACAAGTCGGGATGAGACTCCGGACGAAAAAAAAAGAGAAAGGCCAAAAAAGAGAAGGCCCAAAAAATGAGAGAAAAAGAGAGAATGGACAATGTTACTATCCTTTTACCACACTTGTGCTTCAGAGTAGCACCATGTTCTTCATATAGAGAGTCTCTTGAGTTATCACTTTCATATACTAGTGGGAATTTTCATTATAGAACTTGGCTTGTATATTCCGATGATGGGCTTCCTCAAATGCCCGAGGTCTTCATGAGCAAGCAAGTTGCATGCACACCCACTTAGTTTCAGTTGGAGCTTTCATACACTTATAGCTCTAGTGCATCCGTTGCATGGCAAGTCCTACTCACTCACATTGATATCTATCCCACCTATAGTGCTATATCCATAGCCCGTTGATACGCCTAGTTGATGTGAGACTATCTTCTCCTTTTTGTCTTCTCCACAACCACCATTCTATCCCACCTATAGTGCTATATCCATGGCTCACGCTCATGTATTGCGTGAGGGTTGAAAATGCTGAAGCGCGTTAAAAAGTATGAACCAATTGCTCGGCTTGTCATCGGGCTTGTGCATGATGTGAATATTTTGTGTGGTGAAGATGGAGCATAGCCAGACTATATGATTTTGTAGGGATAACTTTCTTTGGCCATGTTATTTTGAAAGACATGATTGCTTTATTAGTAGGCTTGAAGTATTATTGTTTTTATGTCAAATGATAGGCTATCTTTGAATCACTCGTGTCTTAATATTCATGCCATGATTAGATATGTGATCAAGATTATGCTAGGTACCATTCCACATCAAAAATTATCTTTTTTATCATTTACCTACTCGAGGACGAGCAGGAATTAAGCTTGGGGATGGTGATACGTCTCCGTCGTATCTATAATTTTTTATTTTTCCATGCCAATATTCTACAACTTTCATATACTTTTGGCAATTTTTTGTACTATTTTTGGGACTAACATATTGATCCAGTGCCCAGTGCCAGTTCCTGTTTGTTGCATGTTTTTAGTTTCGCAGAATATCCATATCAAACGGAGTCCAAACGGGATAAAAACTGACAGAGATTTTTTTTGGAATATATATGATTTTGGGGAAGAAAAATCCACGCGAGACGATGCCCAAGGGGGCCACGAGGCAGGGGGGGCGCGCCCCAGACCCTCGTGTTCACCCCGTAAGGTGGTTGGTGCCATTCTTTCGCCGCAAGAAAGCTAATATCCGGATAGAGATGGTGTTAAAATTTCAGCCCAAACGGAGTTACGGATCTCCGGGAATATATGAAACGGTGAAAGGGAAGAATCTGAGAATGCAGAAACAGAGAGAGACAGAGAGACAGATCCAATCTCGGAGGGGCTCTCGCCCCTCCCGCACCATGGATGCCAAGGACCAGAGGAGAAACCCTTCTCCCATCTAGGGAGGAGGTCAAGGAAGAAGTAAACGAAGGAGCCCCCTCTCCCCTTCTCTTCTGGTGGCGCTGGAACACTGCCGTGGCCATCATCATCACCGCAATATTCACCAACAACTTCACCGCCATCATCACCAACTCCCCCCCCCCCTCTATGCAGCGGTGTAACCTCTCTCTTACCCCCTGTAATCTCTACTTAAACATGGTGCTCAATGCTATATATTATTTCCCAATGATGTATGGCTATCCTATGATGTTTGAGTAGATCCGTTTTGTCCTATGGGTTATTTGATGATCGTGATTGGTTTGACTTGCATGTTTTATTATTGGTGCTGTCCTATGGTGCTCTCCGTGTCGCGCAAGCATGAGTGATTCCCGATGTAGGGTGTTGCAATACGTTTATGATTCGATTATAGTGGGTTGCGTGAGTGACTGAAACATAAACCCGAGTAAGGGGGTTGTTGCGTATGGGATAAAGAGGACTTGATGCTTTAATGCTATGGTTGGGTTTTACCTTAATGATCTTTAGTAGTTGCGGATGCTTGCTAGAGTTCCAATCATAAGTGCATATGATTCAAGTAGAGAAAGTATGTTAGCTTATGCCTCTCCCTCGTATAAAATTGCAATAATGATTACCGGTCTAGTTATCGATTGCCTAGGGACAAATAAGTTTCTCATAAAAAAAGCTCTTTACTAAAACTAACTTAGTTGTGTCTTTATCTAAATAGTCCCTACTTTTTATTTACGTAATCTTTATTATCTTGCAAACCTATCCAACAACACCTACAAAGTACTTCTAGTTTCATACTTGTTCTAGGTAAAGCGAACGTAAGCGTGCGTAGAGTTGTATCGGTGGTCGATAGAACTTGAGGGAATATTTGTTCTGCCTTTAGCTCCTCGTTGGGTTCGACACTCTTACTTATCAAAAACTGTTGTGATCCCCTATACTTGTGGGTTATCACTTGCTCACGAACACCTGGGGCATTTTTGGAAGCCTGTCATTGGAATATATACAACCCAAGTTCTATAATGAAAAGTTTCACTAGTAATATATGAAAGTGAAAAAAATAACAGACTCCATATCATGAAGAACATGGTGCTACTTTGAATCACAAGTGTGGAAAAGATAGTAATGTTGTCCCTTATCTCTTTTTCTCACATATTTTTCTTCTTTTTGGGCTCTTTGGCTTTTTGGGGGGCTCTTTGGCCTCTTTTTATTTGTTAAAGTCTTGAGCCTCATCCCGACTTGTGGGGGAATCATACTATCAATCATCCTTTCCTCACATGGGACAGTGCTCTAATCATCACACTTTTATTTACTTACAACTCAAGAATTATAACTCGACACTAGAACAAAGATACGACTCTATATGAATGCCTCCGGCGGTGTATCAGGATGTGCAATGATCTAGCATGACATGTATAAAAAATATGAATGATGGCCAAGCCACAAATACTATGCCAACTATATGATCATGCAAAGCAATATGACAATGATGATATGTGTCATAATAAAATGGAATTGTGGAAGTTGCATGGCAATATATCTCGGAATGGCTATGGAAATGCCATAATAGGTAGGTATAGTGGTCGTTTTGAGGAAGATATAAGGTGGCTTATGTGTGAAATAGCGTATCATATCACGGAGTTTGGATGCACTGGCAAAGTTTGCACCAACTCTCAAGGTGAGAAAGGGCAATGCACGGTACCGAAGAGGCTAGTAATGGTGGAAGGGTGAGAGTGCGTGTAATCCATGGACTCAACATTAGTGTTGCATTTGAATATTTTAATATTAAAATCTGAATGTTTGGATTGTAATATTAAAATCAGAATTAGTGTTACATTTGAATATATTCACTTCTTGAAGAATTATGCTAACCTATAGTTATTTTGGAATGATGCTGACTTACAAAAAAAGAGAACATGGGTCGGCCGATGCTCTCACCATCCCCACTTGCAAGGTATTCGACAAATTTCGTATGTGCTCTTTTTTTAGTTGTTTTCATTTTATTTAGCTATTTTTGCAATTAAGTTCAATCTAGAATATTCCATACTATAGATGAAGAGCTTTAGGGAGATGGTTTTAGATGAATCTTCCTCGGACGAGGAGGAAGAAGATGGCCTGGTATGCTTGGATCAATTGATTGCATGCACTGGACATGGAATAATTGTTCCACGGGTTGGATAAGTCAGCACAAAAGGGTAGTCAAAAGATCTAAGAATCGTGCTTGAGTTAGTTACATCAGAGGGTCTATAGATTTGACATTCATTATTTGGATTGCATGGCTCTCAATATGATTTGAATGTGTTGCCTAGATCACCACTGTTCGCAAATCTTGTTGCTGGAGATGCCCCTCCTTGTAACTATGTTATCAAGGGCCGTCAGTACACGATGGATTACTACCTTGCACATGGCTTCTATCCTTCCATGTCCACATTTGTGAAGACAATCGCGCGTCCTCAAGGCAATAAGAGATCACACTTCGCAACGCGTCAAGAGTCGACAAGGAAAGATGTTCAGAGACCTATTGGTGTGCTGCAGAAGCACTTTGCCATTGTTCATGGCCCTCCCAAGCAATTGAACCCACAGATCCAATGGCAAATAATGGCATGTTGCATCATCTTGTTGCATAACATGATCATTGAAGATGAAAGAGGTGTGAGAGAGAACTTTTAATACATCACCAATGGGGATCCCGTTAAGCCAGAACAACGATGCAAAGATGATACACAAATTTCTCCTAGCACATCGAATAACAGGAACCGCATCAGTGACTACTCCATAACACCAGTTGATTGATATGCTTCAATCATGCTCTTTGCATCATTTGGACTCTTTCGTGTGTTTGAATTTGAATAGTTTTAATTGTGAACTTTAAATTTGCAATATTCGTGAATTGTGCCAACTTTGATGTTAAGTTCGAATTTATTATGTGTGCAAATATCTAGTTGAAATGTAGTCCATACACACAAGCTTAGAAAACTTGGCAAAGAGTTTTTTTTAGGGAGTTAAGTTTTAGGGGTTCGGCTAGGAACCATTTGTTTTAGCTGAGCAAATATAAGAAGTGAAAGTGTAAGGTGCAGTTTGAGGGGTTTAATTTTAAGGAATCGTCTAGAGATGCGCTGACTTTTTTGAAGTGTTTTCTTCTGTTGAATGTCTCAAGGTGCATGCTTTGTACTCCAATTTAATATAATATCATGTTGAGATGTTGTAGGGATATAGCCGATGTCATTGCATTAGGGGTCCTGTTTTGAGAGCAGTCCTCATTGCACTGATCGAAAAACAAAATATACTACGTAGCGATGTCGCTGTGCACGGCAAAATAACCACCAGACGCCAGGAACGAAAAGGATATGTCCTCTTAATTTCAACCAGGTCATCATGGCGCGGCTACACGTATCTTGTTAAGAAGGAAAGAAACAACGACGAAATAAATAAAGAAAAAAGAAAAAGGAAAGAAACGCATAGGGTAAAGTCGGATTACTGGACCCAGTGAGCGACCCACGCGGTTTCCAGTTGTCATGCAGCCAATCAGGCGCAACGTCGCGTTCCTCGGTAAATAGCTAGGTCGACGCCACGCACCCTGCATTCTTGCATCCACCATCGTGTGTCTCCATTCTCCTTCCCGGCAATGGATCTCATGGATCCCTTCACCTCCGAGCTTCTTTCTGGCCCTCCTATCCCCGTCGCCTTATCAGCCAACAGCGCCGACACGGCGGACATCGACGACTACCTCCGCGCCATCAATGCTCTTCCTGCGCTTCGAGCCGCCGACCACTACTCCGAGGCGGCCTTGGAGGAGCCCGTACCATCCCTGCTCCTGGAGACCGCCGTCCCGGTCTCGATGCCACTGAATCCAACAACTCGGCCACGCGTCCGCAGCTCTCCGACTACGACGCCGACATTGACTTCAACCTCCGCAAGCTGGAGATGAACGTCGAGGAGCCGCCGAGGCCAGACTACCTGAAGACGGTGCAGGGAGATCGGATGAGCCCGTCCATGCGCGCCAACCTTGTTATCTGGATGGACGGGCTTACTCGGTACTACGGCCTGGCCCCCGGCACGCTTCACCGCTCCGTCTCCTACGTCGACCGCGTGCTATCAGCGCGAACCTTACCTACGACTAACATGGAGTATGAGCTCCATCTCCTGGGCGCCACGGCCGCCTTCACCGCCGCCAAATATGAGGAGCGGGACACCATATTCAAGGTGGACGCCGCGAAAATTGCCAACGACTGTGGGTTCGCCACGAGCAAGGAGGTGATCGACGTGGAGTGCAAGATGTTGGCGGTGCTCCGGTACGAGCTCAGCGAACCAACGGCCTACACCTTTGTGGACCACTTCACCAGGTACAGTAATGGAGAGAGCGACCTGGAGGTTCAGAAGTTGGCGCATCAGCTCGCCGAACAATCGCTCGTCCACTACAGATGCCTGCGGTTCATGCCATCGGCCGTGGCGGCGTCGGCGGTCTTTCTGGCAAGGCTGATCTTGAACCCAATGGCGAGCTAGGTTCGAAAGTGGAACAGGGAATTCACGGAGCTGACAGGGTACAAGCCCACGGACCTCATCCTTGGCATTGAGTCGCTGTACATGATGAATCCTGATCCTCGCTTTGCGGTCTTGTCAGCTTTTTTGCAAGACGAACAAGAATTGTAATGGGAGATTTAGGGGCGGAGAGCCAGTTGCATGATTGAATCCTGAATTGTTAAATAATGATGTTCAGGTGTATAATTGGCAAGCTCCCTTTGAATTGTGGAATTATATGCCCTATGCCGACGGCTACCAGATTCAATATTTCAATTGTACGAAATTGTCAAAGAGTAATTTAGGTTGCCCATTTTTTCGTATACAAAAATCTAGAAGTTAACCTATAAGTTTAGTTTTGATTGTGCATAGTATGATGATGCTTCGGGTTATGTATGGAGTCGTCGTCTGATGGCTTGTTGAATTTTGAGAGCTGCCATGAGAGTGAAGATAGATACCTAGCTAGTAAAATGCTTCCTGTATTCGAGAAAAGTAAAAGGCTTCCCAAGGCGGAAATGCCTAACGGAATTCGAACTCCATGGAGCCCTTTATTTGAAAACTTTAATTCAAAATATTAAGTTTCAAAAATCTCTCAAAAACAAAATACGCATCCATATGGATGATGTATACTACTCGTCTGCGAAGATTCATGAGGAAGTACTGTTTTATGCAAGCTACATAAAAAAAATAACAAGTCACATATTTCTAGCGCATGTACTATTCCCTATAAAATTACATGATTTGGGTTTTTTTGTACTGGCCACATAAAAACGTATTTCATGATGAAATCCACACACATCCAGTATGCATCTATAAATACTTGTGTACTTTCATTTTTTTTTAAACTTCAAAAGTTCATTCTTGAATGTTTGAAAAATTTAGGCTTCATGGAGGCCGAGAGCAAAAAATCAATTCTCTTCGCAAGGTTCCTTTGGACAAAATAGTGAGAACATAAAGACACCGAATCGAAGTGAGGTGGGATTCTACCCAAAAAAGGGTGCCGTGAAATGACCTAGCAGCAAGCCCACACAGAGCTTCTGAATTTGCATGATAGGTGATTTTTTTTCGATAAAGGACTTTTCATTGAATAGATACATCGAGGTGATACAATCGTATCGAAAGAAAGCTCGGCCTCTGCATATCTAGATGCACACAACCAAAAAGTCCATAGCACCCTAAAAATAAAACGATTCGATACAATGTCAATCAATAAATCGTGTCCAGCCTACGGAGCGGTAGATCCTATCTGTAAATCACACCGTCATCCATGGGGGTAGAAAACCTTCCTGGCCGTACGCTCCAGCCGTGTAGACACCATCATAAAAAGGTCCCTGTCCTCCGGCTTCTGCAGGATAGACCAAGTACGGAGCCATCGTGTACAAACATGAATAACCTGCATAGGAGATGAGACACATTTATTGTTAAAAACCACATCATTCCTGGTAAGCCATATTGCCCAGCATAAGGCCGCCGCTCCCACAAGAATATGTGCATAAAATTGTTTATTCATACCCTGAAACCAGTTGCCAAACATATTCCGTGTACTACGTGGTGGGTAAAATTCGAAGCTAATTGGACAATAGCCCAAACTGCCCGAGCGAACTTGCACTCAAAAAATAAGTGTTTGATAGACTCGTCATGTTGGAAAAGACCCATGTCTTGGAACCATGCCAGTTTCGTCGTGCATGATAGGTGAAATATGGTGCTTGCACGGAAAGAACCTAATGGGACTTAATCTACCGAGTCAATAAGCATACTAATGTATCTTCTGAAGCAATAGGTTTTCCCTACTATTTTAACCGTTAAAAAGGAATCATTTGTACTATATTTCATAGGATTCCAGTATCCACTCTAACCTCTTGGAGAAATCATGTGTTTTACCTATGATGCAATCAAACGAATGCAACTCATGGCGGATTAGAATGGGCTTGAAATTCCAGTCATGCGTTTTCCCTATTCATACGTGTTGCAATTATGTGAATCTAAGTGTCCCTTAAACGTAAAAGATATTTATTACATACATACAAAATAGTTTTTAAAAATGTCTAAGAATAGTCTCTTTTTCACTTCATATTTGCCGTCAAGTGACTGCCATTAGTGTTTTTAGGAGAATATTATTATTTAGCCCATTTAAACAATTTACTCAATATTTTACTATTTTGAACATTAAATACCCTTTTGACATGACACAAACATAAGAAAATGTTATGGCATAGTTATATAATTTTATTAAATGCTGCAAATATCATCTCGATCTTTTTATTCTTGATATTTTGGGGGTGGGAGATAAGGAGAAGAGGAGAGGACTATTTTCTGGATCACCTTTGTGATTCTTTCAGAGTAAGATGGAAGGTCTATGAAACATTTCCTTAGGCTTCCTTATATCATTAATGATCTATTAGTGTGAAATTGCCGAAAAATGCTATATACTGAACTAACTGAGTTTGCCGCTTCCCTACAATTGGCTATAAATGTGAATCAATGAATGACCAGTACTAATCAAAGTTATTCATATTGATACGCAAAACTCACTAAAAGTTGTTTTCTTCTATTGAATGTCTCAAGGTGCTTTGTAGGTGCAATTTAATACAATATCAAGTTGAGATGTTGTAGACATAGCTGATGTCATTGCCTTGGGATCCTCCCTTGAGAGCAGTTGTCATTGCCATACTTTTGATACACTTCCCCACAATAGGGGTCCTAATTGCACTGATAAAAAGAAGATCGTAGCATTGTTTTTGTACACGGCAAAATAACCACTACACGCCGATTACCGAACAAGATATGTCCTCTTGAATTTCGGCCACGTCATCATGGTGCCGAGATCGCCCGTTGTTCAACACAGAAAAAATAGATCACCCATTGTTGTTTCTTGTATGATACAATCAAACAAATTCAATTCATGTAGGATGCCAATTGGCATGAAATTTTGATTATGTGTTTTTCCTATTCATACGTGTTTGCGTTTCTGTGAGTCAAGTGAAAGGATCGATATGGTTGACTAGAGGGGGGGTGAATAGGCAACTAACAATTTTTAGCTTTTCTTTAGCAATTTAAACTTTGCATCAAAATAGGTTGTCTAGACATGCAACTAGATGAGCAACCTATATGATGCAACAAGAATAGGAACACAAGCAAGCAATATATATGAAACAAATAAGCTACACAAGTAAAGGCACGAGATAACCAAAAGTGGAGACGGTGGAGACGAGGATGTGTTGCCGAAATTCCTTCCCTTTGAGAGGAAGTACGTCTCTGTTGGAGCGGTGTGGAGGCACAATGCTCCCCAAGAAGCCACTAGGGCCACCGTAATCTCCTCATGCCCTCACACAATGCGAGATGCCGTGATTCCACTATTGGTGCCCTTGGAGGCGGCGACCGAACCTTTACAAACGAGGTTGGGGCAATCTCCACAACTCAATTGGAGGCTCCCAACGACACCACGAAGCTTCACCACAATGGACTATGGCTTCGCGGTGACCTCAACCGTCTAGGATGCTCAAACACCCAAGAGTAACAAGATCCGCAAGGGATTAGTAGGGGGAATCAAATATCTCTCAGTGGAAGTGTAGATCGGGGCCTTCTCAACCACTCCCGAGCAAATCAACAAGTTTGGTTGGCTAGGGAGTGAGATCGGGCGAAAATGGAGCTTGGAGAAATAATGGAGCTTTAATGGTGGAAGAGGTGAGTCAACGGGGAAGAAGGAGACCCTTTATATAGTGTGTGGAAAAGATCCAACTGTTACCCACCTACCAGCCCGCGGCCAGCAGTACTACCGCGCATGGCCAGCGGTACTACCGCAAGGCCGCGCGGTAGTACTGCTTGCAACCAAGCGGTACTACCGCACGGTAGTGCGGTACTACCGTACCACCCTACGGTACTGCCGCGACCCCCAGCCAGGGAAACAGACGCAAGCTGGGGCGGTACTTCCGCCCGCGCGGTACTACCGCGCCATCAGGGCGGTACTACCGTGAGGCAAAAAGTCCCGATAGGGGGGAGGGGAACTTCCGTGCATACTTCCGCAAAAGAATGGAAGTAGCAAAAACTCGACACAGTAGTACTGCCGAGGGGCGGTACTACTGCCTGACCGCCTAGCGCGGTACTACCGCACGGCGAAAGCGGTACTACCGCGGCAGGTGCGGATGTAAAAAATTACATCCGCTCCTACTACCGCAACCGGGCGGCACTAGCCGGGTGGGGCAGCGGTAGTAAGGCTCCGGGGGAGCGGTACTACTGTGAGCACCAGCGGTACTACCGTGCCACTGCGCGGTACTACCGCGGATGCCCACGGTACTACCGTGAATCCTGGAGCGGTACTACCGCAACCACACAAGCAGTCGGTCAACTATGGCAGGAAAACGAAGGAAGCTCCAAGGAAGAAGGAGGGGATAAAAGGAGATGTGTACGTGATGATTCCACCCAAACCTTTCCAACGCGGACCCCCTCTTAATAGTACGGCTTTCCTATGACTCAAATCCACCAAAAAGAAACGTAGAAAAGACGTCGTCTTCGTCAGTCTTCGAGGTGCATCCAATCGTCTTGTGCCTAGCAGAGAATAGTCTGGAAAGCTCATGGCACACGATTAGTCCGCAAATGCATTGTAATCAATCACCAAAACACTTAGGGATAAATATGACCTTACAATCTTCCCCTTTTTGGTGGATTGATGACAATACAGGATTTGCACAAAGAGAATAATATTAAGTAAATGCAAACCCCTCCTCTCTATAGACGGGCTCCCCCTAGATGTGTGCTACCTAGATGAGTGCTACCTAGATGAGTGCTTTGAACTGCACGACACACGAATACTAGGATCAAAGCTCCCCCTATATTATAGAGACAAGGCATATCTATCACTAGACAAGATATACCATACATAAGTTAACTATGATAGATAAAGTGCATATGTATTACACCATATGGGGGAAAGGTCTCGGAAGCACAAAACGAACTAAAGCAAACGAGGTCCAAACGACAAAGCAAACAAAGCAAACAAACACACCAAACACAACGCAAATCCCTACACTCTCTCCCCCTTTGGCATCGAGACGCCAAAAAGGCAGAGAGGACACCTACAGACATGGGGTGGCTCAGGCAGAGAAGTCGTCCCACTGCTCCTCGTGCTCCTCGTCAGACTCAGCGGCGGGGATAGTCTCCTCCATGTCATCCTCTGAACTGGTCCACTTGTAGCCCTGCTTAGACATCCAGGCAGCCTCAGGAGTGATGACGTCCTCAGACCCGCCAGACACATCCTCTCCATAGAGCCTCATCACCTTCTTGTCACGGCGGTGACTCTCCTTGTCAGACACGTGAGCCCTGTACTGTCCCTTCGACTGCATGTAGAAGAGAGTCTTCATCTTGTTCTTCAGCTTCTTGGCCCATGATGGCTCAGAGGAAGAAGTGGTGGACCTGGTAGCAGGGTCCTCAGCAGCACGGTCCTCAGCACGGTCCTCAGTAGCCTCCCCCTGACCAGCAGCCCTCCTAGCAGAAGATGCCTCAGCACGAGTAGTGGTGTTGGCCCAGTTGGGCTTGACGCGGAGGCTGATGGACTCATGGCGAATCCAGTCTGGAGCAAGGAACTCATCACCTGGATACGTATTCTCCCAAGTGGAGGAGAGTAGCAGAAACAGGTACGGTCCATAGATAGGTACCTTGCGAGTGAACACCGCAAACCGAAGCTCACACCACATGATGTGAGAGACATCAAGCGGCCGAGTCTGAGAAGAACGTGCCTCTGCACACAAGAGCAACATGTCCATTAGATATGCATGAACCTTGTCCTTGTCGCCAATGCGTGGGAACAGAGTGTTGCGGAAGATGCGATGCATGATATCCAGAAAGGAATTCAACACCCAAGATGACTTCCCATTGGGGAGTACCTTCACGTAGGTATTCTGCTTGTTCTTGATCACATCCAGATAGATGAGAGCATGTTGCTTGGTCCAGAACAACTCGGTGCCTCTGAGAATAGCCCGAGGATTCACATAGGGATTGATCTTTCGGCGCTCGACATACTCAGTGGTTGAAATCTCGTCCATGCCCTTAGCCGGTTCCTTGTGCTTGCTGGCAGTGGTCTTGACATTGCGCTTGGGGGCATTGGAGCCCTTTGGAGCTTCATCTTGGGGGTTGCGCAGACGCTTGGAGCCAGTGTCACGACTAGGATTGGAACGGCGAGAGCCACCACCTGAGACACAGAACGCAAAAACACCCACAACGGCCAAGAGAGATTAATGCAAAGACCACAACAAAGCAAGTGAAACAAGTAGAAGGCACACATGATACATGCCTAGAGAGAGATTTGATCCCTATGGTAGTACTGCCAAGAGCTGCGGAGCTAAGAGAGTAGTACGGCTCTTAGACGCGGTAGTACCGTGCAAGATCACGGTAGTACCGGGTGTAGGAGCGGTAGTACGACCTTAGCGCCGCGGCCGGCGCGGTAGTACCGCGTCTGCAGAGCGGTAGTACCGCACGGTATGGTAGTACCGCACCTGACGGGCGGTAGTACCGCAGGAGCGGTAGTACCGCACATCGGGCACGGTAGTACCGCACCGCGTCAGATCTGAACTGGTTCAAATCTGAGAAAGCCCGCGAAAACACGGCAGTACTACGGTTGGACAAAACTAC
Organism: Triticum dicoccoides; assembly: GCF_002162155.2. Lineage (NCBI taxonomy): Eukaryota > Viridiplantae > Streptophyta > Magnoliopsida > Poales > Poaceae > Triticum > Triticum dicoccoides. Next base: position 413,034,607 of record NC_041390.1, on the reverse strand, counting down.
CACAAGACAGCATATCAAGTATGTTTCCTACGCATCACGACTCTCCTACATCCTACTCTTGAATAGATTTGACCTAAAATCTCAAGAACAACAAGTTTCTCCCCAAAAGCCTAGAAGCAAGAAAACAGCCAAGAAAGAGAGGGATTTGGGGAAAAACCTTGGTCCATGGCAAGAGGAAGTGGTGGGGAACGATCCCATCGGTCGGAATCCGAGGAGAGTGGCTGGAGACGGAGATCCGGCAAGGGCCTCCGGCGCCGTTCTTGAGAGGGAGAGACGTGGAGAGAGAGACAATGAATGGGTATGGGGAGTTGGAACTCCCCTGCCCGAGTCATAACCCCCCACGCGCCCTTGACGGCGCGGTAGTACCGTGCCCAGACACGGTAGTACCGCGTGGTGCGGTAGTACCATGCTGTGGCGCGGTAGTACCGTGCCTCCCAAGCGGTAGTACCATGCCCAGACGCGGTAGTACCGTGGGCTCAAGAAGATGCACGTATCGAGCCCGAAAAACTGGATCTTTGCACAAAATAACTCCGGGCCAACACAACACCACAAGACCACGCAACACACAAAACCAGAAAGGCACATGACAAACAAACCAACCACGAGACACCACCTCTCCAAAAGAGAGGGCGGTGGCCGTAGCCACCTATGTTTGAGTCAATTGGTATGGCACCGCGAAGAATTATCCTTGGGTCCATGACCAAAACTCATCTTTGAAGCACAAGTACCATCAAAAATGGCTAATGTGAAAGACTAGATTGATTTATGCATAATGGGGGGAGGGAGAGTTCATTGAGAGAACATCACTCCCCCTATGTCCATGCCTACATCTAAATAGGACAACACGTTGAGTATGGTGGGGTGTGCAAGGGTTCACGCAACATTGCTCGAATCCATGATATTTAGCTCATGCCTTAACTCGCGAAATCTTGCTTCATCCAAGGGCTTCGTGAAGATATCTGCAAGGTTATCATGAGTGTTGACGTAGTTGAGCTCGATCTCTCCTCGCCTAATGTGATCCCGGATGAAGTGATACCGGATCTCAATATGCTTCGTCTTGAAGTGTTGCACCGGGTTGAGAGAGATCTTGATGGCACTTTCATTGTCACACCAAAGAGGCACTTTGTCACAAGTGACACCATAATCCTTTAGAGTTTGCCTCATCCATAAGAGTTGTGCACAACAACTACCGGCCGCAACATACTCCGCTTCGGTGGACGAGAGAGACACACAACTTTGCTTTTTGGAAGACCAACTTACCAAAGAGCAACCAAAGAATTGGAACCCTCCGGAAGTGGACTTCCTATCCACTTTGTCTCCCGCCCAATCGGAATCCGAGTACCCTACAAGCTTGAAGATTTATCCTCTTGGGTACCATAAGCCAAAGTTTGGGGTATGAGCCAAATATCGAAAGATTCGTTTGACCGCCACATAGTGACTTTCCTTAGGTGCGGCTTGAAACCGTGCACAAATTCCCACACTCAACATGATGTCCGATCTAGATGCACAAAGGTAAAGCAAGGATCCAATCATGGAACGATATATCTTTTGATCCACCACTTTACCATTGGGATCTAAGTCAAGTTGGCACTTGGTGGGCATTGGAGTGGAAGCCGGCTTGACGTCACTTAGCTTGAATCTCTTGAGCATGTCTTGAGTGTATTTGGATGAGAGAAGTGCATATTACACCCCTCAACTCTAGCCCTAGTCTAATATACAACCTCCAATTCCAAAACCGTCTAATCTGCAACCTCCAACTCTTAAAACCGGCCAAAATTCAACCCTCCTCTCCCCTTGACTGGTTTTGACCGGGTCTGACCCATTGACTGATGAATAGTAAATTTGAAAAAAAATGGAAAATTCAAAAAAATAAAAATAAAAAATTGTAAATTCAAGAAATAGTTGGGAACAAAATTTTAAAAATAATTTCGACTTTTCCACCGTGCGAACAGTAATTCAAAAAAAGTTCGAACTTTTGGAACGAAAATTTTCCCTCGGTCACTGTTCATGCAATGAAAAAATGATTTTCCTGATTTTTTTTTTACTTTTTTGAATACTGTTCATGTTGTTTACAGTAATTCAAAAAACAAATCCCGGTGAATTTTTTTTCCAATTTATTACCTTCGGGTACATGTAAAAAAAACTGAATTTTTAATACTGTTCACCGGTGAAAAGTCGAATTTATTTTTTAAAAATTCTGTTCCCAATTTTTTTGAAATACTGTTCATCCGGAGGCAAAAAATGCTTTCTAAAATTTTATTTTTCTGAATTTTCATTTTTTTCCGAACTTACTGTTCATCAATCAATGGGTCAAACCTGGTCAAAACCGGTCAAGGGGAGGGGAGGGTTGAATTTTGGCCGGTTTTAAGAGTTGGAGGTTGCAGATTAGACGGTTTTGGAGTTGGGGGTTGTATATTAGACTAGGGCTATAGTTGAGGGGTGTAATATGCACTTCTCTCTATTTGGATTGATGGATGAAGGTTCCTTCTCTTCTTTGCTTCACTTCGAACCCTAGAAAGAACTTCAACTCTCCCATGGAGGACATCTCGAACTTTGAGGTCATGAGAGCGGCAAATTCCTCATTGAAAGCTTTGTTAGGAGAACCAAAGATAATATCATCAACATATAATTGGCACACAAACAACTCCCCTTTGACCTTCTTAGTAAAAAGAGTGGGGTCGATTATCCCAACTTCAAAGCCACGGTCTTGTAACAACTCGGTAAGGTGGTCATACCATGCACGTGGGGCTTGTTTAAGGCCATAGAGTGCCTTATCGAGTTGATACACATGATCGGGAAAGTAGGGATCCTCGAACCCGGGGGGTTGCTTGACGTACACCAATTCATTAATGGGACCATTAAGAAAAGCACTCTTCACATCCATTTGATGTAACTTAAAGTTATGATCAGAAGCATATGCAATCAACATGTGAATGGATTCAAGACGAGCAACGGGAGCAAAGGTTTCACCGTAGTCGATACCCTCGACTTGGGAGTAGCCTTGTGCTACCAAACGAGCCTTGTTGCGAATGATAATCCCATGGGCATCTTGCTTGTTCTTGAATATCCACTTGGTTCCAATGACATTGTGGTTCCCCGTTGGCCTTGGTACCAATCTCCACACTTTGTTGCGCTCGAAGTTGTTGAGTTCTTCGTGCATGGCATTGAGCCAATCCGGATCTTCTAGCGCCTCATAGACCTTGTGGGATTCCACACAAGAGTCAAACGCGTGATGCTCACAATAATTTGCTAATTGTCTACGAGTGCTTACCCCCTTTCTTAAGCTTCCAAGCACATTCGTCATGAGATGATCCTTGGTGGAGAGCTTGGAAGCAACCTTGGTGGCACGACGCTCTAATTCCTCCTCGGTGGTGAGTTGAGGAGCGGTTACTTGATCATCTTGAGCTCCATCATGAACTTGTTCTTGATCTTGAACTTGCTCGGGGGAGAGAACTTGACCTTGGGCATCACTTGGTGTGTCCACACCGTCTTGAGTATGATCTAGCCCTTGGTCTTGTTCTTGAGGTTGAGGGCCTTCACTTTGTTCTTCGGGAGCGTGTGGGCCTTGGGTTGGTGATGGCTCCACTTGAGTGGAGCATTGTCCTTCTCCTTCGGCCACAAGGGGTTCCTCAATGGGTAGGATGAAACCAACACCCATTCTTCTTATGGCTTGAGGAGGAATTTCATCACCTACATCACAAGTGCCACTTTGCTCCACTTGGGAGCCGTTATTCTCATCAAACTCCACGTTACACGTCTCCTCAATAAGTCCCGTGGATTTATTGACGACACAGTAAGCATGAGAGTTTGTAGCATAACCAACAAATATGCCCTCATAAGCTCTAGCCTCGAATTTATACAACCGAACACCTTTCTTGAGAATGAAACACTTACACCCGAATACCCGGAAGTACTTGAGGTTGGGCTTGTTACTGGTGAGTATCTCATATGGAGTCTTGTTCAAGCCCTTGCGGAGGTAGAGCCGATTGGATGCATGACACGCGGTGTTGATGGCTTCGGCCCAAAAGTTGTACGGAGACTTGAACTCCGCCATCATGGTCCTTGCCGCATCCATCAACGTTCGGTTCTTCCTCTCCGCAACACCGTTTTGTTGAGGGGTGTATGGTGCGGAATATTGATTCTTGATTCCCTCATCACTAAGAAATTCATCCAAGGTGTAGTTCTTGAACTCGGTGCCGTTGTCACTTCTTATTGTCAAGATCTTTGCATTGTGTTGACGTTGTGCTTCATTTGCAAAGTCAATGACGGTTTGTTGGGTCTCGCTCTTCCTCTTGAAGAAATACACCCATGTGTACCTTGAGTAGTCATCCACAATCACCAAACAATACTTCCTACCTCCAAGACTATCGAAGGATGGAGGCCCAAAGAGATCCATGTGAAGGAGCTCCAAAGGCCTCTTTGAATAAATGATAGTCGAGGGAGGGTGAGCCTTCTCATGTAGCTTTCCTTCGATACAGGCACTGCAAGCACGATCTTTAGAAAAACTAACATTCGTTAGTCCACGGACATGGTCCCCCTTTAGGAGACTTTGTAAAGATCTCATATTGACATGGGCTAAACGGCGATGCAGAAGCCATCCCACATCAACTTTACCCATTAGGCATGTCGCTGTCTTAGTGGGTCGCTCCGAAAAGTTAATCACATATAGACCGTTCTCGACATGCCCAACGAAGGCTACTTTAAGAGTCTTGCTCCACAAGAGGGCCACGGTATCGATATCAAAGAAAGTGGCAAAGCCCATGATTGCAAGTTGACGAACGGAAAGTAAATTGTATGCAAGGGACTCAACAAGCATGACCTTCTCGATCGTGAGATCATGAGAGATGACAACCTTGCCAAGTCCCAATACCTTAGAAGATGAGGCGTCACCCCACTCGACATTGGTGGGCATAGATGGAACCTTGTGCACGTCCACCACCAAGTCCTTGCTTCCGGTCATATGATTTGTAGCTCCACTATCGAGCAACCATGATCCACCACCGGAAGCAAACACCTACAAGAGATCAATGCTTGGTTTTAGGTACCCATTTTGTAATGGGTCCTTTGATGTTAGTAACAAGGGTCTTAGGAACCCAAATAGACCATTCAATGTACTCATGAAGAGAACCAACAAATTTGGCATAAACATGCCCATCACTAGCACGGCACAACACATAAGAAGGATTAAAATCGCCGGCTTTGTTGGGTGAGGTGACATTGCCCTTCTTGACTTTGTTCTTCTTCTTCTCCTCGGGGACACTCTCTCCCGCCCTCACAAAGGTTTGCGTGAGGGGAGGAGGTCGTTTGGTCTTGTCATTCTTCTTCTTGTTCTTGGAGTCGGGGACGTACCCAACCCCTTCCTTCGCCACACCTCCCTTTCGGTTGATCAAGAGATCATTGAGGTTCTTCTTGCCTTGTATGCAAGTCGCAAGGCCTCTCTCAAGTTGCTCCTTCAACTTAGCATTTTCTTCAACAAGATGTATGTGCTCACAACACGGGTTAGTAGCATTTGCATTATCAATTAAAACCATATGAGGAAAAGTTGCTTTCTCCTTAGTTAGCTTCACTTGGAGTTGATCATGAGACTCCTTGAGACTAGCGTGAATACCCTTCAAGGCCTTGTGGGCCTTGTCAAGTATATCAAACTCCTCTTTGAGTCTAGCAAGATCAACCCCGAGTTTGGCCTTCTTGGAATTTAGCACATGAGAAACAATGAGGGCATGATCATAATCTTTCTCTAACTTAGCATGATCAACGTTGTATGACTCCTCAAGAGCCAAATGAAGACCACGCTCTTCCTCAAGAGCATTGGAAAGATCCAAAATCTCATCGGCATAGTCACGACTATGCCCTTCCATCTTTGAGATGGTGTCTTCGTGAGCCTCGATCATGTCATTGGCCTCACCAAGTTGTTCCAAGGGAGCAACAAAGTGCTTCTTGGATTTTCCCTTGAGTTTACCCATAAAGGCCTCAAACTCGTTAGCCTCCACATTAGCTCCCTCAACTTCATTAATGCTATCCGTTGGGGAAGGATGATTAATGATGGTAGTTTTGATGTTGGAGGTTACCTTGTTGGTGGCTTTAGCCATGAGGCACTTGGCGGTGATGCTCTCATTGGGTGAGTCGAAGAGAGACACTCGTGACGTTGTTGCAATGGCGACGGAGGCCATGGCAACCGACTCATCATCTTCATCATCGTCATCATCCTCATTGTACTCTTCTTGCACAACCAAGGCCTTGGGAGGAGTCTTCTTGGTGAAGTTGTTCTTGTTGGGGAACGACTTGGCCTTGTCCTTTCGGATGAGTTTGCCACCATTGTCTTCTCTCTTCTCATACGGGCATTCCGCAACGAAATGACTTACGTTGCCGCAATTCTAGCAAGTCCTTACACGTTGCTTGCCCCTTGTGCCACTCGAGTTGTTTTTGCTAAAGTTGGGCCTCGAGTTTTTCTTGCCCCCAAATTGCCTTGAAGCAAGTGCCATATGTTCATGATATGCATACTTCGTATCTTCGGGGTTGCTCTCCTCTTCTTCCTCTTCTTCTTCTTCCACGGTGAGCTTGGCCTTTAATGCAAGGTTAGGCTTCTTTGCCCGTTGAGAACGGAGCACCGCATTATCGGCGGTCTTGTCCAAAATGTTTATGGCCACAAACTCATCCAACACTTCGCTTGAGGTCAAAGTGTGGAAGTCCGGTCTTTGACGAATGACGGAGGACATGGCCTTGTGGTAGGGCATCATCACCTTGAGGAATTTGCGCTTGATCCAATTGTCATCCGTGTCCTTGCTCCCGTGATCTCGTAGTGAGACCGCGAGTTTGGTGACACTCCGATAGAGCTCACGAGGTTCTTCATCTTCCTTCATTGCAAACTCATCGGCCTCATCTTGTACCACTTCATAGTTGGAGCGTTGAATGCTTGCGCTTCCCCGGTAGAGAGACACGACACAATGCCATGCATCTTTGGCCAAGGCGAAGGGACGAAGATGAGGTAGGTCTTCGGGTGGAATTGCATCTTGAATGATGAAGAGAGCATTCTCATTGAATTGATTGTCCGCGGCTTCTCGAGGAGTGAAGTTGCTTGGATCATGTGGATAGAAACCTTCTTCAATGATTCTCCAAAGGTTAGTGTTCACATGATTTAAATGACGTTTAAAGCGGTAAACCCAAGAATCAAAATCCTCATTTTTCACAATCTTAGGGGGAGGACCGGCATGATTCAAATGAGTGGAAGGAACCGGTCCACCATAAACAAGTGGTGGTTGCACATGGGCAAAGATGCCGGTGCCATTCTTGCCACTAGAAGAAGGAGCCTTTTCACTACTAGCTTCCCCCTTTTCAGGGATAGCATCCGACACCTTGTTGGCGGGATCCCCCACTTTCAACGGTGCGGTAGATAGTTTAAGCCCCTTAAGAAATTTAGTAAACATGCTTTCTGTGACGCCCTCGATTCAATCGTACACTAATCATACACGCAAATGTGTACGATCAAGATCAAGGACTCACGGGAAGATATCACAACACAACTCTAGACACAAAATAAAATAATACAAGCTTTATATTACAAGCCAGGGGCCTCGAGGGCTCGAATACATAAGCTCGAAACACAAGAGTCAGCGGAAGCAACAAAATCTGAGTACAGACATGAGTTAGACAAGTCTGCCTTAAGAAGGCTAGCACAAAACAACAACGATCGAAAAGGCAAGGCCTCCTGCCTGGGAGCCTCCTAACTACTCCTGGTCCTCGGCGTCCGTCACGTGGTAGTAGGCACCCTCGGGGAAGCAGCAATCGTCAAAGGTGGCATCTGGCTCCTGGACTCCACCATCTGGTTGCAACAACCAGAAAGAAGAAAGAAGGGGGAAAAGGGGGAGCAAAGCAACCGTGAGTACTCATCCAAAGTACTCGCAAGCAAGGATCTACACTACATATACAACATTATCAAAGGAAGGCTGTATATGTGGACTGGGCTGCAGAAATGCCAGAATAGAGAGAAGGTCTAGTCCTATCGAAGACTAGCATCTTCTGGAAACCACCATCTTGCAGCAAACAAGAGGGAGTAGAGCAGCATAAAGTAAAGAGGTAGTAGTGTTATCAACCTCGGCCAGAGATCCTTTCTCGACTCCCTGCGAGAAAGCAATCCCAGAGCCATACTATCCAGTTATCATCACAATCAAATCCTCATCACCATCCAGTTCTCATCACAAGTATCCAGTTCTAGTTGTATCGATCGGGATACAACTCCAAGTGTCCGTTACCGTAGGACAGGCTATGCATAGATTAGTTCTTCCCTGCAGGGGTGCACCAACTTACCCACCACGCTCGATTGACTCCGGCCGGACACACTTTCCAGGGTCATGCCCGGCCTCGGCCAAACAATACGCCGCAACCCGACCTAGGCTTAAATAGAGAGGTCAAGCACGCCGGACTAAACCTATGCCCCCAGGGGTCATGGGCCATCGCCCCGGGAACTCCTGCACGTTGCGAACGCGGCCGGTGAGCAGACCTAGCTACCTCCCTAAAAAGGCAGGAGCTTACCAGTCCAACCCGGCGCGCGCCGCTCCGTCGCTGACGTCTATTAAGCTTCGGCTGATGCATACGACGCAGAACGCCCATACTATGCCCACGTGATGGTTAGTGCTATCAGGCCAGAGGCCCCTCGGATCAAATATCCAAATCGTAGTGGATTAGGAACGCGCAGTAACAAGCAAAGACTCACGAAAGATGTGACCCCGTTGCCCCGTCTCGAGGACTTGCGGCAAGGGCTAAGAATGCCCGGCCACGCCTCGTAATTATCTCACGGGCACCTTCCAGGTCAACCCGTCTCCACATCACTTTCCAAGTAACAGTTGTAAAGTCCAAGTATCCGTGTGTCCAAACATCAAGAGGAAAACCCAAGGAATCACCCTCGGTGGGTTCCACTCAATGTAATCATCAAGGTGAACGTAGAGGAATCACCCTCGAGGTTCACACTTGAGGGGTTGCACGACAGAGTCGTATCGGAAGTGGTTAAAGAGGAAATCACCCTCGATGACCATGACCGAATAGCTACACTACAGGGTTAACATCAGAAGTGTTGTAGAGGTCTCACCCTCGGCACTCGATAGTATCCCAGCAGTGTCGAGCAACTAAGGGGAAAGTGATGTGCGGTGCCGGGGCCTGGTCTTCAATCCCGTTGATCGGGTCTTCAATGATGAAGCAGGGGCAACAAGGACAAGGTGGGGGTCACTGATGGATCACTAACCAGCCTATACTAAGCAGTTTAGGATAAGCAGGTAAGGTGCAATAACAGGTACAAAAGCAGGCTATGCATCAGAATAGGAGCATACAATAACAGTAGCAAAATCTAATGCAAGCATGAGAGAAAGGAATGGGCGATATCGGGATGATCAAAGGGGGGGCTTGCCTGGTTGATCTGGCAAGGAGGGGTCGTTGTCAACGACGTAGTCGATCACCGGGGCATCAGCGGCCTCGGGGTCTACCGGAGAGAAGAGGGGGAAGAAACAGTAAATACATAGCAAACAGAGGTAACACTAAGCATGACATGACGATACGTAGCGCTAAGCGTGCTCTAACGCGGTCCTAGACGTTATAGGTGAAGGGGGAAAACAACCGGGAAGGTGTTCCCGGTTCCGGACCTGTGTCAGACAGATGACCGGAGGGGGAAAGTTCCATGTTCAGCATGCTAGGGGCATGTGACAGATGAACAGACCGCGTATTCGGATTCGTTGGAATTTTCTAAGCAACTTTCATATAGAAAACATTTTCATCCGAGTTACGGTTTATTTTCTATGAATTTTTAAAGATTAAACCGTTTTCTGGATTTATTTAAATTAACAGAAAGGATAAATGACGTCAGCATGACGTAAGCATAACGTCAGCGGTCGGCTGACCAGCTGACCAGTCAACTGGGGCCCACCAGTCAGTGACTGGAGCTGCCCAGTCAGTCGTTGACCTGGTCAACTGGGACCGCCGGGCCCAGCTGCCAGTGACCCAGGGGGGTTGCCACATAGGCGCCACATCAGCGCCGGCCGCCGGAGTTACTCCGGCGAGCCCGTAACGCAGCGGTGAGCTCCGGCGAGCTCGGAAACGCGCTGTGGTGGCTCGTTTTGCGCGCGGTTGGGTGCATTGGAACGGGCGTTCAACTCCGCATCGTTTGGTGGCGGTGGCACGACCTGAAGTGGCCCGTGGAGACGGTGGCGACGAGCAAAGGCGGCGGCCGGAAAATAGGCGATGTCGAGGACGTGGCTAAGGAGCAACGGGAGGGGAGCGAGTGGCACATTCGAATCCTACGGTTACGGCGGGCACGACTGCGAGCTCAGCCGAGCTCGACAACGCCTGTGGCGATAGCAGCAGCCACGGTGGCGGAGCTCCGTTCGGGCAAAAATGGCGCGGAGGCTACGGTGATGGATCCGTGCGGGGGAGCGAGGGGAGAGACGTGGTGGCTCACCGGGAGCTGTAGGGGGTGGCAGGGGGCTCGAGGGAGGTCGGGCCGGTGCTGGGGGCGACGAATCGCCGACGAGTGGTGGCGGGGACCGTTGGGGAAGACAGGACGATGGCGACG
>NC_041390.1:413015839-413022850 GCF_002162155.2 Triticum dicoccoides | reverse complement strand
GCAGTGCTCCAGGTAATATGAGTTCCCATTGCCTCTTGGAAACTATCCCAGAACTTAGAAGTGAAAATACTGCCGCGGTCTGAACTGATCTCCTTCGGAATGCCGTGGAGTGACACAATTCGGGAGATATACAAGGTTGCCAATTGACTAGCAGTGATAGTCTCCTTGACTGGCAGAAAGTGAGCAACCTTCGAGAATTGGTCGATGACGACAAAGATAGCATCGTTACCTTTCTGAGACTTGGGAAGGCCAGTGACGAAGTCCATTTGGATCTTATCCCACTTCCATTCAGGAATCGGAAGCGGTTGTAGAAGTCCAGCCGGTTTCTGATGTTCTGCTTTGACGCGACGGCAAACGTCACATTCTTCAATATATCGAGCAATGTCTTGCTTCATCTTAGACCACCAGTACTTCTGACGGATGTCAAGATACATCTTGGTACTTCCCGGATGAATAGAGAGAGGGGTGTCATGCGCTTCTTTCATCACCTTCTCTGTCATAAGCTCGAACCGGGGTACGACAATGCAATCTCTGAAGTATAAGGTTCCATCTTCACCAAGTGAGAAATCTCTGGATTTCTCTAAGGCAAGATCCTTTTTCATCAGATCAACATGAGCATCTTTGGCTTGAGCAGACTTGATTGCTTTCAGAAGAGTTGGTTCCAAAACAAGGTTATTCAGAGAACCCTGTGGAATTAGTTGAAGGTTCAGCTTGCATAGCTCTTCATAAAGGCGGGGTTGAGCTTTGTAGACCTGGTGATTATTGCAATAAGACTTTCGGCTTAGGGCATCGGCCATTACATTAGCCTTGCCAGGTGTATAAGATATACCGCAGTTGTAGTCAGCAATAGCTTCCATCCATCGCTGCTGACGGAGGTTCAGATCTGGCTGAGTAAACATGTACTTCAGACTCTGATGATCAGTGAAGATCTCACAACGATTACCGAGAAGGTATTGTCGCCATAGCTTCAATGCAAAGATAACCGCTGCAAGCTCAAGGTCATGAACCGGGTAGTTTTCTTCGTGAGGACGCACTTGACGGGAGGCATAGGCAATCACCCTGCGCTCTTGCATTAGAACACAGTCTAATCCTTGACGTGAAGCGTCACAATAGACGACAAAGTCCTTGCGAGAATCAGGGGGAGCAAGCACTGGGGCAGAAGTCAGTTTATCCTTGAGTGCCTGGAAACTTTCCTGACATTTGTCTGTCCAATCGAACTTAACGCCTTTGTGAAGCAGATTAGTCAGTGGCTTGGCGATCTTGGAGAAGTTCTCGACAAAGCGGCGACAATAGCTGGCCAGTCCGAGAAAGCTTCTGACTTGCTTGACAGTCTTCGGAGGGGTCCAGTCAAGAATAGCCTGAACGCGCTCTGGGTTGACGGCAATACCATCCTTGGAGATAACATGACCAAGGTAGGTGACTTCGGGTAACCAGAATTCACACTTGGAATACTTGGCATAAAGTTGATGCTCTCGAAGCTTCTCCAGAACAAGACGAAGATGTTTAGCATGTTCTTCTTTATTCTTCGAATATACCAGTATATCATCCAGATAGACTACGACGAACTTGTCGAGGTAATCCATGAATATATAGTTCATCAGACGAGAGAATGTAGCTGGAGCATTGGTTAAACCGAATGACATGACGGTGTACTCGTAAGAACCATAACGAGTCACAAATGCGGTCTTTGGAATATCCTCTTCACGAACACGGATCTGGTGGTAACCCAACCTCAAGTCGAGTTTAGAGAATATCGATGAACCAGCCAGTTGATCATACAGATCATTGATCCGAGGAAGGGGATATTTGTTTTGAATTGTAGCTTGGTTGATAGGACGATAGTCTTGGACCAAACGGTTCGTACCGTCCTTCTTCTTGACGAAGAGAGAAGGTGCTCCCCAAGCAGAGGAACTTGGACGAATGAAACCCTTGTGAAGAGATTTGTCGATTTCCTCCTTAAGCTCAAGGAGTTCATGAGGTGGCATCTTGTAGGGTCGTTTTGCAATAGGAACGGTGCCTGGTTTCAAGTCGATGACGAACTCGACAGCCCGGGCAGGGGGTATTCCTGGAAGTTCTTCTGGAAATACGTCTTGGAAGTTGCGAACGACTGGAATCTTTTCAATTCCCTCAGGAGGTGCCGCGTTCAACGCATTCAAAGCATAAAGTCGTGCTTCAGCGTTTCGAACCAGACGAGCATTGTAGCTTACTATCTCATCTGAAGGGTGTAGAAGATGGACGGTTTTAGAGGCACAAACGATAGAAGCCGTATGTGCTTTCAACCAATCCATTCCCAGAATTAGGTCAATATTGGAAGACTTCAGAATAATGGGGGATGCAAAGAATTCCAACCCTTCGATTTCAACTGAAACGTTGTGGCTAATCATGGAGGTTTGGCATTGGCCCGCAGGGGTTTTTACCACTAGTGGAGTGTGCATCTCTTCGTATTTAATGCCATGCATGAATGCAAAATCTTCTGATACGAAAGAATGCGATGCTCCTGTATCGAATAAAACAGCAGCTGGTACTGAATTAACGAGAAGAGTACCCATCACAGTGGCAGGCTGGTCTTGAGCTTCATTCAGATCAACATGATTAGCATGCCCACGACCATAAGGTCTGGCATTGTTGTTATAGGGCTGATTGTTACGGCCATTTGAAGGTAGAGCCAGCTGGCTCTTTTTCTGAGTGCACTCTTTAGCAAGGTGGCCGGGGCGGCCACATCTGAAGCACAGACCATCATTGGGATCGGGAGCAGGAGCTTGGGATGGTACATCTCGAAGAGGCTGCCTCTCTGGTGGAGGAGGCAGACGAGGTGCAGCATAGGACTGTCTTGGTGTAGGTGCAGTTGGACGATACATGCTGTGGGGAATCCATATACGACGCTTCTGCGCTGACGGGCCCGAAGATGGGCCAGCGTCACGGCTACGCCTGAGGGATCCCTGGTGTTCCTGAAGACCAGTCTCAACCTGAATAGCCTTGTTCACCAAGGTGGCGAAGTCGGCAAAGTCATGAATGAGCAGTGCTAGCTTGATATCTGGGTGAAGTCCATCACGAAACTTTTCTTGCTTACGAGCATCAGTTGCAATGTCTTCTTCAGCATAACGTGACAAGTCCAGAAATTCCCGTTAATAAGCATCTACAGTCTTGTTGCCTTGGGTGAGGTTGCGGAACTCTCGCTTCTTCCTGTCCATGGTTCCCTAAGGAATGAAACGGGCACGGAAGGCAGCTTGGAAATCCGGCCAAGTAATGACCGTTCCAGCAGGTAGGGTACGCCTGTGGCTGTCCCACCATTGAGCAGCAGGACCCTTCAGAAAGAAAGATGCGAAGGTGACATAGCTGGCAGGGGCAACACTAGCAGACTCCATTTCATATGTGATGTCGCGGAGCCAGTCATCAGCATCAAGGGGTTGAGTTGAGCTGCGGTAGATAGATGGGTTGAGGCGCATGAAGTCCTGCAGAGTTACTCGGGTTGGATGTTGATTCATGTTCGGACGAGGAAACTGAGTCATCATTCCTTCCATGAACTGGCGAGTTAACTCAAACTGTTGCCTCATTCCAGTAAAGAATTCAGGCGGTGGTGGGTCGTTGGCACCACAGCCACGACCAGCGGGTCTAACCATCCTGCTAACATGTAACAGGGGTAGTTCAGCATTGAGCATTTGCAAAGATAAGGATCATTCATGATGAAAACATGCATAATGAAGGAGGTACGATGGATTCCACTCCGTAGTCAACACGACAGGGTGTGCACTACTCAAAAAGCTATTCTAAGGAATAACTATGGCTTCATCCAACTTCGGGGTGAATGTGGTCACGGGATCCTAATGTTAGTAAAATCATTTACCCGAGTAGAAGAGAGTTCAGAGTCCCAGAGTATAGACGAGGAGTAAAAGATGTTGATACCACCCAATAGCGACGTGGGCCCGTAAGCCACACAGCCAATGTTAGTAAAAGTTTTCAGTGACTAGACTCAACTTCGGCCAAGGAGTTGGAAAGGGGGCTACCTACAGGCAGTCGGCTCTGATACCAACTTGTGACGCCCTCGATTCAATCGTACACTAATCATACACGCAAATGTGTACGATCAAGATCAAGGACTCACGGGAAGATATCACAACACAACTCTAGACACAAAATAAAATAATACAAGCTTTATATTACAAGCCAGGGGCCTCGAGGGCTCGAATACATAAGCTCGAAACACAAGAGTCAGCGGAAGCAACAAAATCTGAGTACAGACATGAGTTAGACAAGTCTGCCTTAAGAAGGCTAGCACAAAACAACAACGATCGAAAAGGCAAGGCCTCCTGCCTGGGAGCCTCCTAACTACTCCTGGTCCTCGGTGTCCGTCACGTGGTAGTAGGCACCCTCGGGGAAGCAGCAATCGTCAAAGGTGGCATCTGGCTCCTGGACTCCACCATCTGGTTGCAACAACCAGAAAGAAGAAAGAAGGGGGAAAAGGGGGAGCAAAGCAACCGTGAGTACTCATCCAAAGTACTCGCAAGCAAGGATCTACACTACATATGCAACATTATCAAAGGAAGGCTGTATATGTGGACTGGGCTGCAGAAATGCCAGAATAGAGAGAAGGTCTAGTCCTATCGAAGACTAGCATCTTCTGGAAACCACCATCTTGCAGCAAACAAGAGGGAGTAGAGCAGCATAAAGTAAAGAGGTAGTAGTGTTATCAACCTCGGCCAGAGATCCTTTCTCGACTCCCTGCGAGAAAGCAATCCCAGAGCCATACTATCCAGTTATCATCACAATCAAATCCTCATCACCATCCAGTTCTCATCACAAGTATCCAGTTCTAGTTGTATCGATCGGGATACAACTCCAAGTGTCCGTTACCGTAGGACAGGCTATGCATAGATTAGTTCTTCCCTGCAGGGGTGCACCAACTTACCCACCACGCTCGATTGACTCCGGCCGGACACACTTTCCAGGGTCATGCCCGGCCTCGGCCAAACAATACGCCGCAACCCGACCTAGGCTTAAATAGAGAGGTCAAGCACGCCGGACTAAACCTATGCCCCCAGGGGTCATGGGCCATCGCCCCGGGAACTCCTGCACGTTGCGAACGCGGCCGGTGAGCAGACCTAGCTACCTCCCTAAAAAGGCAGGAGCTTACCAGTCCAACCCGGCGCGCGCCGCTCCGTCGCTGACGTCTATTAAGCTTCGGCTGATGCATACGACGCAGAACGCCCATACTATGCCCACGTGATGGTTAGTGCTATCAGGCCAGAGGCCCCTCGGATCAAATATCCAAATCGTAGTGGATTAGGAACGCGCAGTAACAAGCAAAGACTCACGAAAGATGTGACCCCGTTGCCCTGTCTCGAGGACTTGCGGCAAGGGCTAAGAATGCCCGGCCACGCCTCGTAATTATCTCACGGGCACCTTCCAGGTCAACCCGTCTCCACATCACTTTCCAAGTAACAGTTGTAAAGTCCAAGTATCCGTGTGTCCAAACATCAAGAGGAAAACCCAAGGAATCACCCTCGGTGGGTTCCACTCAATGTAATCATCAAGGTGAACGTAGAGGAATCACCCTCGAGGTTCACACTTGAGGGGTTGCACGACAGAGTCGTATCGGAAGTGGTTAAAGAGGAAATCACCCTCGATGACCATGACCGAATAGCTACACTACAGGGTTAACATCAGAAGTGTTGTAGAGGTCTCACCCTCGGCACTCGATAGTATCCCAGCAGTGTCGAGCAACTAAGGGGAAAGTGATGTGCGGTGCCGGGGCCTGGTCTTCAATCCCGTTGATCGGGTCTTCAATGATGAAGCAGGGGCAACAAGGACAAGGTGGGGGTCACTGATGGATCACTAACCAGCCTATACTAAGCAGTTTAGGATAAGCAGGTAAGGTGCAATAACAGGTACAAAAGCAGGCTATGCATCAGAATAGGAGCATACAATAACAGTAGCAAAATCTAATGCAAGCATGAGAGAAAGGAATGGGCGATATCGGGATGATCAAAGGGGGGGCTTGCCTGGTTGATCTGGCAAGGAGGGGTCGTTGTCAACGACGTAGTCGATCACCGGGGCATCAGCGGCCTCGGGGTCTACCGGAGAGAAGAGGGGGAAGAAACAGTAAATACATAGCAAACAGAGGTAACACTAAGCATGACATGACGATACGTAGCGCTAAGCGTGCTCTAACGCGGTCCTAGACGTTATAGGTGAAGGGGGAAAACAACCGGGAAGGTGTTCCCGGTTCCGGACCTGTGTCAGACAGATGACCGGAGGGGGAAAGTTCCATGTTCAGCATGCTAGGGGCATGTGACAGATGAACAGACCGCGTATTCGGATTCGTTGGAATTTTCTGAGCAACTTTCATATAGAAAACATTTTCATCCGAGTTACGGTTTATTTTCTATGAATTTTTAAAGATTAAACCGTTTTCTGGATTTATTTAAATTAACAGAAAGGATAAATGACGTCAGCATGACGTAAGCATAACGTCAGCGGTCGGCTGACCAGTTGACCAGTCAACTGGGGCCCACCAGTCAGTGACTGGAGCTGCCCAGTCAGTCGTTGACCTGGTCAACTGGGACCGCCGGGCCCAGCTGCCAGTGACCCAGGGGGGTTGCCACATAGGCGCCACATCAGCGCCGGCCGCCGGAGTTACTCCGGCGAGCCCGTAACGCAGCGGTGAGCTCCGGCGAGCTCGGAAATGCGCTGTGGTGGCTCGTTTTGCGCGCGGTTGGGTGCATTGGAACGGGCGTTCAACTCCGCATCGTTTGGTGGCGGTGGCACGACCTGAAGTGGCCCGTGGAGACGGTGGCGACGAGCAAAGGCGGCGGCCGGAAAACAGGCGATGTCGAGGACGTGGCTAAGGAGCAACGGGAGGGGAGCGAGTGGCACATTCGAATCCTACGGTTACGGCGGGCACGACTGCGAGCTCAGCTGAGCTCGACAACGCCTGTGGCGATAGCAGCAGCCACGGTGGCGGAGCTCCGTTCGGGCAAAAATGGCGCGGAGGCTACGGTGATGGATCCGTGC
>NC_041390.1:412982893-413014801 GCF_002162155.2 Triticum dicoccoides | reverse complement strand
GGGGGGGCTTTTCCTTTTCTTTGTTTTTTTTTGTTTTTCTTTTCCAGCAGCTTTTGCATTTTCTTTTTGCCACAATTGACTTTGCAAAATTATACCACTGGCCAAAACAATCTCAAAGAATTATTAGGCACTGTAAAAAAAAAGATTGTGAGGCTTTAGAAATAGTTTGCCATTTTCATAAATTAAAAAGGCATTTAATTTATTTCTTAGGCCACTGTTTGAAGTAGCTTAGGCCACTCAAACCTTTTTGCAAAAATGTTGGTTCACCACCAATATTAGTTGTGGAATATTCTGCACATGATGAACATTTTTGTTTTCATGTCTGAGCATTTTGAAATTCAGACAAAATTTGAATTTGAATTCAACTGGAATTTAAAAGAGAAAGGAGACAATTATGATCAGGAACATGTTTAGCAAAAAAAGATTAACTTAACCCCAGGGGTTACTGTAGCATCATTACACCGGGGTGTTACACTTTCAACTTCGGTCGTCATGGAGGTTTTCAATGTCTCCAAGGCTACATTGAACTCCTCACGAGAGACTGAAGTTCCCCCATTGCCCGTAGACGAGATAGGATTCACACCGGAGTGTTCCTCCGCTCCGTCTACGGTATCAACCATACTCTTCGGACGGTAAAGTCCTTAATAAAGAGACGAGGCTCTGATACCAATTGAAAGGATCGATATGGTTGACTAGAGGGGGGGTGAATAGGCAACTAACAATTTTTAGCTTTTCTTTAGCAATTTAAACTTTGCATCAAAATAGGTTGTCTAGACATGCAACTAGATGAGCAACCTATATGATGCAACAAGAATAGGAACACAAGCAAGCAAGATATATGAAACAAATAAGCTACACAAGTAAAGGCACGAGATAACCAAAAGTGGAGACGGTGGAGACGAGGATGTGTTGCCGAAGTTCCTTCCCTTTGAGAGGAAGTACGTCTCCGTTTGAGCGGTGTGGAGGCACAATGCTCCCCAAGAAAGGGCCACCGTAATCTCCTCACGCCCTCACACAATGCGAGATGCCGTGATTCCACTATTGGTGCCCTTGGAGGCGGCGACCGAACCTTTACAAAGGAGGTTGGGGCAATCTCCACAACTCAATTGGAGGCTCCCAATAACACCACGAAGCTTCACCACAATGGACTATGGCTTCGCGGTGACCTCAACCGTCTAGGATGCTCAAACACCCAAGAGTAACAAGATCCACAAGGGATTAGTAGGGGGAATCAAATATCTCTCGGTGGAAGTGTAGATCGGGGCCTTCTCAACCACTCCCGAGCAAATCAACAAGTTTGGTTGGCTAGGGAGTGAGATCGGGCGAAAATGGAGCTTGGAGCAATAATGGAGCTTTAATGGTGGAAGAGGTGAGTCAACGAGGAAGAAGGAGACCCTTTATATAGTGTGTGCAAAAAAATCCAACCGTTACCCACCTACCAGCCCGCGGCCAGCGGTACTACCGCGCATGGCCAGTGGTACTACCGCAAGGCCGCGCGGTAGTATTGCTTGCAACCAAGCGGTACTACCGCACGGTAGTGCGGTAGTACCGTACCACCCTACGGTACTGCCGCGACCCCCAGCCAGGGAAACAGACGCAAGCTGGGGCGATACTTTCGCCCGCGCGGTACGACCGCGCCATCAGGGCGGTACTACCGTAAGGCAAAAAGTCCCGATAGGGGGGAGGGGAACTTCCGTGCATACTTCCACAAAAGAACGGAAGTAGCAAAAACTCGACACAGTAGTACCGCCGAGGGACGGTACTACTGCCTGACCGCCTAGCGTGTTACTACCGCACGGCGAAAGCGGTACTACCGTGGCAGGTGCGGATGTAAAAAAATTACATCCGCTCCTACTACCGCAACCGGGCGGCACTAGCCGGGTGGGGCAGCGGTAGTAAGGCTCCGGGGGAGCGGTACTACCGTGAGCACCAGCGGTACTATCGTGCCACTGCGCAGTACTACCGTGGATGCCCACGGTACTACCGTTAATCCTGGAGCGGTACTACCGCAACCACACAAGCAGTCAGTCAACTATGGCAGGAAAACGGAGGAAGCTCCAAGGAAGAAGGAGGGGATAAAAGGAGACGTGTACGTGATGATTCCATCCAAACCTTTCCAACACGGACCCCCTCTTAATAGTACGGCTTTCCTACGACTCAAATTCACCAAAAAGAAACATAGAAAAGACGCTGTCTTCGTCAGTCTTCGAGGGGCATCCAATCGTCTTGTGCCTAGCAGAGAAGAGTCTGGAAAGCTCATGGCACACGATTAGTCCGCAAATGCATTGTCATCAATCACCAAAACACTTAGGGATAAATATGACCTTACATCAAGTATAGGGGAAACCTGCTCTAGTACGTACATATGGTACATATTTTAATTTTTTTTAAGTATAGTCTATTTTGCGGTCAGGCAACTGCAATTAGAGTTTTAGGACAAAATCTCTAGTTAGCTCGTGTAAACAATTTACTTAATATTTTACTATTTTGAACATTATTGTCCTCTTTTTTACGTGACACAAACATAAGAAAATGTTATGCATAGTTTTATAATTTTATTAAATGTTATAAACATCATATCAATCTTTTTCTCCTTAGTAGTTTGGGGTTGGGAGATAAGGAGAAGAGGAGAGGACTAGTGTTTCAATCGCCTTTGTCATTCTTGCGGAGCAGGATTTGTATGAAACATCTCCTTAGGTTTCCATATATCCTTCATGACCGTTTAGTGTGAATTTGTCTAGACATTTCATATACCAAATCAATTGCACTTCAGTTGCCTCTTCCCCAAAAATGGATATAAATTTGAATCAGTGGATGTCCAACACTACTCAAAGTTATTCGTATGGATACATTTAACTATTTTAAAGTTTTTTTCTTTAATTAAATTCCTAAAGGTGCTTTGTAGGTGCAATTTAATATAATATCAAGTTGAGATGTTGTAGATATAGCCGGCGCCATTGCCTTGGAGTCCTCTTTTCAGGTAGTATTTTTGGATAAAGGGCATTTTTATTGACTCAAAATATAGCATCAAGCAGATATAAAGCATAATGAGCAACACCCGGCCTTTGCATGACTAAGATGCACACAGCCAAACATTAGCAAAGTGAAAGAAGATAAAAACTCCGTCATATTAGCAACCGTAGAATCATATAGGAGTGATACTATACCAATGTCGAAGGAGGTGGTGGACCAATCCGAAGATTATGTTGCCACCCATGTTGGGTAAAGACCTCCCTGACCACCCGCTCCAACCTCATACACACCACCTTGAACAATGGTTGGTACTCTGTTCAATGTAGCGTAGACCACGTACAAAGCGAGTTCGTACAACAAAAAATAACCAGCAAGGGCGATGTGTTTTTGCCCTTGAAAACTAAACCATTTCTACATAGCTAAATCACCCATAATAAGGCATATGCTCTCACTCGTATTAGCGTTTTGAACCTATTTGAAAGTCCGTCCAACCAATGACCAAAAATATTTTTTTGCGTGAATTTTGAATTCAAAGTTTTCTTCAGAATATTATATGTTTATGTCTTATTTTACACAACTTCCACCTATTCGAGTGGTCAGCGCGTCCTTCCTTCCTTCGAAAGCTCTTGTGTTTAAAAAACCCTCCTGTTTGGTGCTAGAATTTTTTTTAAATATGAAATTACTTTAAAAAGTGAGTTGGCAAAAATGGGGAATCAATCATGCGACCCACTGAAGTATATATCAACAAGTGCCTTACCAACAAGCCGAGGGATGACTTAAGTTTGCAAAGCCATATGAGCGCTATATGACATTAGTTATACCTTCATATTCAAAAAAATTCAAAAAAAATCGGACAATATTTAATTTTTTGGCGCATAATTGGAAGGCCGGTTTTGGACCGGTTCCCGAAAATCCTGGTTGAGATTAAAAACCCTGGTGGCAACACAATTGTTTTTTTTCTTTTTTTTGGAGAATGGCAACACAATTGTTAAAGAGGAAAGAAACGATGACAAAATGAAAGAGAAAAAGGAGACAAACGCATAGGATAAAGTCGGATTACAGGACCCACACGGTTTCCAGTTCTCATGCAGCCAATCGGGCGCAACGTGCATTCCTCAATAAATAGCCAGGTCGACGCCACGCCACCGTACCGTGCCCTGCAATCTTGCACCCACCGTCGAGTGTCTCCATTCTCCTTGACGGCCATGGATATCATGGATCCCTTCACCACCGAGCTCCTTTCGGGCCCTCCCATCCCCGTCGCCTTACCAGGGAGCGGCGCCGAGACGAGGGACATTGACGACTACCTCCGAGCCATCGGTGCACTTCCTGCGCTTCGACCCGTCGACCACTACGCCGCAATGGAGGAACCCGTACCATCCCTGCTCCCGGAGAGCGCCGTCCCAGTCTTCGATACCCCTGAATCCAACAACTCGGCCACGCGTCCGCGGCTCTCCGACTACGACGCCGACATTGACTTCAACCTCCGCAAGCTGGAGATGAACGTCGTGGAGCCGCCGAGGCCAGACTACCTGAAGACGGTGCAGGGAGATCGGATGAGCCCGTCCATGCGCGCCAACCTTGTTATCTGGATGGAAGGGCTTACTCGGTACTACGGCCTGGCCCCCGGCACGCTTCACCGCGCCGTCTCCTACGTCGACCGCGTGCTATCAGCGCGAACCTTACCTACGACTAACATGGAGTATGAGCTCCATCTCCTGGGCGCCACGGCCGCCTTCACCGCCGCCAAATATGAGGAGCGGGACACCATATTCAAGGTGGACGCCGCGAAAATTGCCAACGACTGTGGGTTCGCCACGAGCAAGGAGGTGATCGACGTGGAGTGCAAGATGTTGGCGGTGCTCCGGTACGAGCTCAGCGAACCAACGGCCTACATCTTTGTGGACCACTTCACCAGGTACAGTAATGGAGAGAGCGACCTGGAGGTTCAGAAGTTGGCGCATCGGCTCGCCGAACAATCGCTCGTCGACTACAGATGCCTGCCGCTCATGCCATCGGCCGTGGCGGCGTCGGCCGTCTTTCTGGCAAGGCTGATCTTGAACCCAATGGCGAGCCAGGTTCGAAAGTGGAACAGGGAATTCACGGAGCTGACAGGGTACAAGCCCACGGACCTCATCCTTGGCATTGAGTCGCTGTACATGATGAATCCTGATCCTCGCTTTGCGGTCTTGTCAGCTTTTTTGCAAGACGAACAAGAATTGTAATAGGAGATTTAAGGGCGGAGAGCCAGTTGCATGATTGAATCCTGAATTGTTAAATAATGATATTCAGGTGTATAATTGGCAAGCTCCCTTTGAATTGTGGAATTATATGCCCTATGCCGACGGCTACCAGATTCAATATTCAATTGTACGAAATTGTCAAAGAGTAATTTAGGTTGCCCATTTTTGCGCATACAAAAATCTAGAAGTTAACCTATAAGTTCAGTTTTGATTGTGCATAGTACGATGATGCTTCGGGTTATGTATGGAGTCGTCGTCTGATGGCTTGTTGAATTATGAGAGCTGCCATGAGAGTGAAGATAGATACCTAGCTAGTAAAATGCTTCCTGTATTCAAGAAAAATAATTTGAACTCCATGGGGCCCTTTATTTGAAAACTTTAATTCAAAATATTAAGTTTCAAAAATCTCTCAAAAACAAAATACACATGCATATGGATGATGTATACAACTTGTCTGCGAAGATTCATGAGGAAGTACTGTTTTATGCAAGCTACATAAAAAATAACAAGTCACATATTTCTAGCGCATGTACTATTCCCTATAAAATTACATGATTTTGGTTTTTTTGTACTGGCCACATAAAAACGTATTTCATGATGAAATTCACACACATCCAGTATGCATCTATAAATACTTGTGTACTTTCAGTTTTTTTTTTAAACTTCAAAAGTTCATTCTTGATTGTTTGAAAAATTTAGGCTTCATGGAGGCCGAGAGCAAAAAATCAATTCTCTTCCCAAGGTTCCTTTGGACAAAATAGTGAGAACATAAAGACACCGAATCGAAGTGAGGTGGGATTCTACCCAAAAAAGGGCGCCGTGAAATGACCTAGCAGCAAGCCCACATAGAGCTTCTGAATTTGCATGATAGGTGATTTTTTTTCGATAAAGGACTTTTCATTGAATAGATATATCGAGGTGATACAATCGTATCGAAAGAAAGCCCGGCCTCTGCATATCTAGATGCACATAGCCAAAAAGTCCAGAACACCCTAAAAATAAAATGATTCGATACAATGCCAATGAATAAATCATGTCCAGCCTACGAAGCCGTAGATCCTATCTGTAAATCACACCGTCATGCATGGGGTAGAAAACCTCCCTGGCCGTACGTTCCAGCAGAGACGCCATCGTAAAAAGGTCAATTGTTCAGAAGTTGGCGCATCAGCACGGCCTGGAAGGAGAGCGCGACCTGGAGGTTCAGAAGTTGGCGTATCAGCTCGCCGAAACATCGCTGGTTGACTACAGATGCGTGCAGCTCATGCCATCCGCCGTGGCGGCGTCGGCGGTCTTTCTGGCCAGGCTGATCTTGAACCCAATGGCGAGCCAGGTGCAGAAGTGGAACAGAGAATTCACGGAGCTGACAGGGTACAAGCCCACGGACCTCATCCTTGGCATTCAGTCCTTGTACATGATGAATCCCGATCCGCGCTTCGTGATCTTGCCAGCGTATTAGCAAAACGAGTAAGAATTGTAATGGGAGATTTAGGGGCGGACAGCCACTTACATGATTCAACCATGAGTTGTTAAAAAAATAATGATGTTCAGGTGTACAATTGGCAAGCTCCCTTCGAATTATGTGACATACTATCAGATTGAATCATTCGATTGTACGAAGTTGTCAAAGAAAGCGAGTCCATTTTTTTCGCATTCAAAAATCTTAAGGTTAACATAAAGTGTACTGTAGTTTTCATTGTGCATACATGTATGATGATGCCTCAGGTGGTGCATGGACTCATCCGCTGATGGCTTGTTGTATTTTGAGAGGTACCATGAGGTTGAAGATAGGTACGTCCGTAGTAGAAGGGTTCCCAAGGCGGAAATGCCTAATGGAGTTCGATGGAGCCCTTTATATGAAAAATTCAAAGTTCAAAATTTTAAGTTTCAAACATCTCTCAAAAAATATACGTACATATGGATGTATACTACTTTCCTGCGAAGTTTCATGATGAAATATTGTTTGGTGTGACATACATGAAAATGACAAAATCACGTATTTCTAACACATATACTATTCACTTTAAAATTACATGATTTTTCTTTTGGTAAAGGTCACATAAAACGTACTTAGTGATGAAATTACACACATATCTAGTATACGTCCATAAATACTTGTGTAATTTTCAGATTTTTTTTAACTTCCAAAGTTCATTTTTGAATGTTCAAAAATTTCGGGCTCCATGGAGCCCGAGAGCAAAAATTAGTTCTTTCCCAAGGTTTCTTTGGAAAAAATAATAAGAACATAACGACACCTAATCGAATTGAGGTGGGATTCTACCCTAAAAGGGGTGTTTTAAAAGGACCTAGCAGCGAGCCCAAACAAAGCTTCTGAATTTGCGTGATATAGCACATTAAGTTACTTGATATCTATATAGATGGAATTTCTTATGTGAAGGCTGGATTGGGTCGTCGTAAAATGGACTAGAAGGGGTGGATAGTCCTGTTGAAAATTCTATACCAGATTTTAGGGTTGACGAGTTTTACAATTAGACTAGTTTGATCCTTAGGAAACTTATACACATGCAAGCTAACAAGAAAAAATGTTGCCGAAAGTAAAGTTCTTGAGTTTTGGAGGATGCAAACGACGAAAGCTCGACGATGTATGCCGAGGTTTAGGTAATTAATTGGCACTACCCAACTCCTCGTTGGTGGAAGTTTGTAAGACCACAAAGGTCTCGGCACCACGCCCACTTAGCGCATGCTCACCTGTACAACCATGGTTTATACTTAGAAGACTAACTCGGGGTAGATCTTCGTACGAAGAAAGTGATTTCATGACCTTGTACAAACTCTTGATTCCTTCACAATATGATTGTGGAAGGCTATCAAGTAACTCCTAGCCCTCTAGGAGGTGCCTACCCTCAAGAAGTAATAGATAAAGCAAAATCACTTAGTAGACCATCTCAGAATATCTTAATCAAAGCACTCTCAATAACCCATAGGATCTCTCTCTCTCTCACGCACACGTGCACGCGCATGCACACACGCATACACACATATGCAAAAACACACAAAGGATATGGTTGATGCAAAGATAAATGAACACTATGAATAGGGGTTCAACATAAGGAGGAGTTAGGCCTTCATGATTCAAGAAAAAAGTTTGGAATCACCCAAAACTGCTTGCTTTCTTCTTGAAAGTTTCGCTCTTCAAAGGCTCTCTCATAGACTCGCACAAAGTTGGCTACATTTGACTTGGAATGGCGTGGGATAACTCGTCAAAGATCTAGCCAAAACCAATGGGTGTGGAATCTGTTTATCGAGAAAAGCGTAAACTGATAGTTACTCAAAAAAGATAACTTGCCTGCAAGTATTGGAGAAAAAATCTTGAAACTATAGAACATAATAAATATTTGAAAACGAGTAGAAGAGAAACAAACATTTCTAAAAAGTGCTCAGTACTCGGAAGTATCGATTGTCTAGTAATCCTCTAAAAAACCAGAGTACTTGGAAGTATCGTGAAACTAAAACGGGAGGTACTAGGACAAAAAAGGTGACTCTTCATTCTGTGCGCGATGGGGGAGAGATGAACTTTACATGAGATTCGAAGCAACAACACACGTGAGACTCAGTCGTATGGTCGGGGGAGAAGTTTTAGTGCAAGAGACCATCCATCACACCGGGAAGCACCAATATAAAGGTCACTAGAATCATTGCAGACATCGGTATGGTGGGTGGGTAGTGGGGGTGGAGCGGAGAGCCATTGGTCAGATGTATGACCTTCACTAGACATACTTGCATGGAAATATTAAAATTTTACTAACCCCTATCAGATTCGGCTGTAAGCATCACCGGGTGGTTCATTATACTTTTTCATTCAACCTCCACAAATATAGTCAGCACATCTGTAACATCTCAAATTTTCAATTTGGAATGTTATACACTAGATCATCATGTATATCATATTTTATTTTGTATTTTGGTTGATCCTAGAAATTCTACGCAACTCAATGACCCACGGAGAGAGTTGGGGATTTCGTTATTTTCATATTTGAGTTTTCTCAAATTTTGAGAATAGGATCATTTGATTTTATTTATTTTATCATCAATTATTTCTATTACAAAAATATGAGAGAGGGAATAAAATGACTTTCCAAAAATAAAGAAATATTGAGGATTTAATAATAAAATCAAATAAGATTTTATTTCGGAGTTTTTCGGTGTTTTATTTGAATTTAGGAAAAAAGTGCGTTTTTCAAAATTGCATTTAGGTCCCAAATAAATGTTCACTTTGTGCGGCTTGATTTTAGAAGCCCGTGAAAATTTATTTTGGAATTTTTGGAGTCCGTTTAGTATTTCTTTTTATTTTTCTTCCGAGCGTAATAATTTAAAAAAACGAACCGACTTAATGGGCTGTGTCCGACCTGGACACCGACCCGGGAGTCCTTTATAAGCCGAGGCCCGGCCCTGGGGGAAACCCTAAAGCGCCCTAAGCCGCCGCCGCCGCCGGATTTCGCGGCCGAGGTTCGTCACGCCTTGTTTTCGGTGCCGAAAAAAAATTCGGCGTTCGTCGTCTTTCTTTTTCTCGGATTAAATCCGCGATTCCTGATCCGATTTTCGTTTTAGTATAACTTTTCGCTCGTTTATCGGAATCAGGCGATTCAAGCGCCTAGGGATTCGTCTCGAAACCCTTTATCCGTTTAACCAACTTAAACAAGATTTTGCTACTGTAAAATTTGCCCTAGATCCAGATTACTAGAACGAAGTTGTTTTCTTTCGCCGTTTGACTTTCGTTGCTTCGTTCAATTTGATTCTTTTTGCAAACCGGAGTTCTTAAGTTGAACCTTCTGGTTAGATCTTTTATTTGAGTTTTACCTGTGCATTTAGGAGTACTTATTGTATGCTTGTTTGTTTGTTTGCGATAGAGTATCCGGAGTGCGCCCCTTCTTACTTCGAATCGTTAGGTTTCGCGGATCATCAGCAAGGCAAGTAACACTTTGATCATACCTTTTCTACTACCCACTTTTATTGCATTAGATCAATCCTCACACATTGCATGATTAGGATCTAATTAAATTTTGGGATGGGAAGTAGATGAGGTAGTACCTATTACCTTTTATTATCAAACCTTTGGGAGTTACTTCTACGTTTGTTTATTATGCCATGCTATGCTAGTAGACGTGGATTGGATGAGTGATATCCATGACAGATGTGAGATTGTTAATTAATGGTTTATCTAAGGTGGCAACTTAAACACACATCTGGATGGATTGAGGCACCTGGATATTTTAGGACTTGCCTGTTTTTCTTTTGGACCGCCACCCAGGCTCAAAGGGATCATGAGACTATTCATACTAGAAACTTCCGTGTGCAGCCACAAGCTATTATGGGCTTTAGCATAGTTGACTAAGTTGTGTGAACTCTTACAGTGGTAGACTAGCAGATGTAGGGGATGTAGGTGGTACGGCATACCCGATCATAAGGTGCTAGCACTTCTGAAAGACTATGTCTCGGTCATCCGTCTTTTCAAACACCATGTAGTGCGAGAAACCAAACGGAGGCGATCGAGTCTTGTGGGGAAAAGTGCGCAAACCTCTGCAGAGTGTAATAAACTAATCATGGTTAGCCGTGTCTCCTGTTATGAACATCTTGAGTATCTAGTACCTGGATTTTCATGTGAATCTCAACATGACCCTAAATTAATTTTGTTGGGTTATGTTTAATGATGATGCTTAATTGGGATTGAGAATGCTGTCAACCATTCTCAATGTTTAACAACCACCATGATAGTAATTAAATTTTATTCCTTTGAAGTAGGGAAAAATTGGCTTTACGCAAAACTGTAACCATAGAGCTTTCCACCAACCAAATATGCATATAGTATAGCTGTTACATTCCATTACTCTCTATGTATTACATTGCCAGCATATTCCATGTGCTGACCCGTTTTCGGGTTGCAACGTTAATGTTGCAGACTTTTCAGACGACGATTAAGGAGTTTTTAGGTCGTGGTTCCATACTCAGTGATGCCGTTGGAGTTAATGGACTCACTTATCTTCCAAGCCTTCCGCTGTTATCGTTATTAGATGGCCTTAAGCCATATTTATTGTAATAAGTTCTCTTTTGAGACACTCGATGTAATAAGTGTGTGATTGCTACTCTGCTATAAATCCTCCGAGTACTGTGTGGTGTCAGCATTACTGATCCAGGGATGACACCGGAGCACAGAGATCAGACTGTTTGAGGTCTGGTCGCTACAGAGATGGTATCAGAGCACACGCTGACTGTAGGACACGACCACTAAGTTAGAGACCTAGATCACTATTCACTCTCTTCTCTTCTGACCTCTCATCTTTTCTACTCTTTAGGATGGCGGATGCAAGGAACAAGTTCACACAACCGGATGAAGATACACCCTTTGGACGTCACTTGAAGGAAGTCACTAGATACCTGAACATAGGAGTACCAAGCTTCACCGGAACATACAACACCACTTTACCTGAAGAAGAGCGCTGGATGATTCAAGTTCAAGTTCCAGGAAAGACGTTCATGCCAGTCACTGAGCCCATAGAGTTTTCTTTTGATGCACCAACTTGGAGTCTAGGAAAGAGCATGGTAGCTCACATCGCCATGGGACGCATTGGAGAAGTCTACCGCAAGGATCTCAAGGATACTATCTACCAGATTTGTGGGCGCCGAGATGAACACTGGGAGATGATCAGCACCAGGAAGAATAGATCAATTGCAGCTTTTATCCAGGAATTAAACCAGCACATTTGACGACAGGAGAACCAGATGTGCGCCGATATGATAGATCTGAAGAAGGCTAAGACTAGAATCAAGGAACTGGAGGAAGAACTCAAGGCTACACGTGAAGATTATGAAGAAGAAATTGAAGTATTGGTGGAGAAGAATGACGACCTAATCAAGAAGATTGGAATATTTATGGGAGGCCCTACGCCAGTAGATGAATACGAAGAACACAAGGAGATTAGCCCGGAAGACTACATTATCATCGACGGCACCGACTCGGAACCAGATAGTAGCGATGACTATGTTGATGAAGCTGGAGCAGATATCATGGAGTCTGCAACCGAAGAATATTTCTAGTAGACCACCTCATTAGTAGTAGTAGTACACCATGTAAATATAGTAGTCCGAGCACTTTTGTGATAGATAAATCGATTGTATGCCCTTGTTTGATTGATTGAAGTGAATTGTTTGTTTTGCCACATGTGCATATGGGTAGTGTTTTCTCTTTAGACCCCCTCTATTCTTATATCTCATCTTTTCTAAACCCTCAGATGTCTCCGAGACGTGACCCCGGATTTGCCTTTCCACCGGAGCTCACCCAGTTGATCCAGCGGCAGAACACATTGATGCAGTTGCTAGTCCAGAATCAGAATCAGGGGAACAACAACAACAACCCACCACCACCACCACCACCTGTTGACCACTTAGCCCATTTTTTTAGGTTGAATCCGCCGGTGTTTTCCACTAGCACCGAGCCGATGGTAGCAGATGATTGGCTCCGCAAGACAGCTAGGGAGTTGACCACAGCAGGATGCACAGATGCGGAGAAGGTGAAGTTTGCCGCACATCAGTTAGAAGGAAGAGAATTTCACAGCCACTTTCCTAGTTGACACTGTCACATGGGACCAGTTTCTGTTGGGGAACGTAGTAATTTCAAAAAAATTCCTACGCACACGCAAGATCATGGTGATACATAGCAACGAGAGGGGAGAGTGTGATCTACGTACCCTTGTAGATCGACACCGGAAGCGTTAGCACAACGTGGTTGATGTAGTCGTACGTCTTCACGGCCCGACTGATCAAGCACTGAAACTACGACACCTCCGAGTTCTAGCACACGTTCAGCTCGATGACGATCCCCGGACTCCGATCCAGCAAAGTGTCGGGGAAGAGTTCCGTCAGCACGACGGCGTGGTGATGATCTTGATGTACTACCGTCGCAGGGCTTCGCCTAAGCACCGCTATAATATTATCGAGGACTATGGTGGAAGGGGGCACCGCACACGGCTAAGAATATGATCATGTGGATCAACTTGTGTGTCTATGGGGTGCCCCTGCCTCCGTATATAAACGATCAAGGAGGGGGGTGCGGCTGGCCAGGAGAGGGCGCGCCAGGAGGAGTCCTACTCCCTCCGGGAGTAGGATTCCCCCCTTTCCTAGTTGGAATAGGATTCGGGAGGGGGAAAAGAGGAGAGAGAGAAGGAAGGGGGGCGCCGGCCCCCTCTCCTTGTCCTATTCGGACTAGGGGGGAGGGGCGCGCGGCCCAGCCCTGGCCACCTCTCCTCTCTTCCACTAAAGCCCACTAAGGCCCATATACCTCCCGGGGGGTTCCGGTAACCTCCCGGCCGGTAAAATCCCGATTTCACCCAGAACACTTCCGATATCCAAATATAGGCTTCCAATATATCAATTTTTATGTCTCGACTATTTCGAGACTCCACGTCATGTCCGTGATCACATCCGGGACTCTGAACAAACTTCGGTACATCAAAATGCATAAACTCATCAAATAACTGTCATCAAAACCTTAAGCGTGCGGACCCTACGGGTTCGAGAACAATGTAGACATGACCGAGACACGTCTCCGGTCAATAACCAATAGCGGAACCTGGATGCTCATATTGGCTCCTACATATTCTACGAAGATCTTTTATCGGTCAGACCGCATAACAACATACATTGTTCCCTTTGTCATCGGTATGTTACTTGCCCGAGATTCGATCATCGGTATCTCAATACCTAGTTCAATCTCATTACCGGCAAGTCTCTTTACTCGTTCCGTAATACATCATCTCACAACTAACTCATTAGTTGCAAAGCTTGCAAGGCTTATGTGATGTACATTACCGAGAGGGCCCAGAGATACCTCTCCGACAATCGGAGTGACAAATCCTAATCTCGAAATACGCCAACCCAACATGTACCTTTGGAGACACCTGTAGAGCTCCTTTATAATCACCCAGTTACGTTGTGACGTTTGGTAGCACACAAAGTGTTCCTCCGGTAAACGGGAGTTGCATAATCTCATAGTCATAGGAACATGTATAAGTCATGAAGAAAGCAATAGCAACATACTAAACGATCGGGTGCTAAGCTAATGGAATGGGTCATGTCAATCAGATCATTCACCTAATGATGTGATCCCGTTAATCAAATAACAACTCTTTGTCCATGGTTAGGAAACATAACCATCTTTGATTAACGAACTAGTCAAGTAGAGGCATACTAGTGACACTCTGTTTGTCTATGTATTCACACATGTATTATGTTTCCAGTTAATACAATTCTAGCATGAATAATAAACATTTATCATGATATAAGGAAATAAATAATAACTTTATTATTGCCTCTAGGGCATATTTCCTTCAGTCTCCCACTTACACTAGAGTCAATAATCTAGATTACACAGTAATGATTCTAACACCCACGGAGCTTTGGTGTTGATCATGTTTTGCTCGTGGAAGAGGCTTAGTCAACGGGTCTGCTACATTCAGATCCGTATGTATCTTGCAAATCTCTATGTCTCCCAACTAGACTAGATCCCGGATGGAATTGAAGCGTCTCTTGATGTGCTTGGTTCTCTTGTGAAATCTGGATTCCTTTGCCAAGGCAATTGCACCAGTATTGTCACAAAAGATTTTCATTGGACCCGATGGACTAGGTATGACACCTAGATCGGATATGAACTCCTTCATCCAGACTCCTTCATTTGCTGCTTCCGAAGCAGCTATGCATTCCACTTCACACGTAGATCCCGCCACGACGCTTTGTTTAGAGCTGCACCAACTGACAGCTCCACCGTTTAATGTAAACACGTATCCGGTTTGCGATTTAGAATCGTCCGGAGTAGTGTCAAAGCTCGGATCAACGTAACCATTTACGATTAGCTCTTTGTCACCTCCATAAACGAGAAACATATCCTTAGTCCTTTTCAGGTATTTCAGGATGTTCTTGACCGCTGTCCAGTGATCCACTCCTGGATTACTTTGGTACCTCCCTGCTAGACTTATAGCAAGGCACACATCAGGTCTGGTACACAGCATTGCATACATGATAGAGCCTATGGCTGAAGCATAGGGAACATCTTTCATTTTCTCTCTATCTTCTGCAGTGGTCGGGCATTGAGTCTGACTCAACTTCACACCTTGTAACACATGCAAGAACCCTTTCTTTGCTTGATCCATTTTGAACTTCTTCAAAACTTTGTCAAGGTATGTGCTTTGTGAAAGTCCAATTAAGCGTCTTGATCTATCTCTATAGATCTTAATGCCTAATATGTAAGCAGCTTCACCGAGCTCTTTCATTGAAAAACTCTTATTCAAGTATCCCTTTATGCTATCCAGAAATTCTATATCATTTCCAATTAGTAATATGTCATCCACATATAATATCAGAAATGCTACACAGCTCCCACTCACTTTCTTGTAAATACAGGCTCCAAAAGTCTGTATAAAACCAAATGCTTTGATCACACTATCAAAGCGTTTATTCCAACTCCGAGAGGCTTGCACCAGTCCATAAATGGATCGTTGGAGCTTGCACACTTTGTTAGCTCCCTTTGGATCGACAAAACCTTCTGGTTGCATCATATACAACTCTTCTTCCAGAAATCCATTCAGGAATGCAGTTTTAACATCCATCTGCCAAATTTCATAATCATAAAATGTGGCAATTGCTAACATGATTCAGACAGACTTAAGCATCGCTATGGGTGAGAAGGCCTCATCGTAGTCAATCCCTTGAACTTGCCAAAAACCTTTTGCGACAAGTCGAGCTTTGTAGACAGTAATATTACCGTCAGCGTCAGTCTTCTTCTTGAAGATCCATTTATTCTCAATTGCTTGCCGATCATTGGGAAAGTCAACCAAAGTCCATACTTTGTTCTCATACATGGATCCCATCTCAGATTTCATGGTTTCAAGCCATTTTGCGGAATCTGGGCTCACCATCGCTTCTTCATAGTTCGTAGGTTCATCATGATCTAGTAGCATGACTTCCAAAACAGGATTACCGTACCACTCTGGCGCGGATCTTACTCTGGTTGATCTACGAGGTTCAGTAGTATCTTGTTCTGAAGTTTCATGATCATTATCATTAGCTTCCTCACTAATTGGTGTAGGTGTCACAGAAACTGGTTTCTGTGATGTAGTACTTTCCAATAAGGGAGCAGGTACAGTTACCTCGTCAAGTTCTACTTTCCTCCCACTCACTTCTTTCGAGAGAAACTCCTTCTCTAGAAAGTTTCTGAATTTAGCAACAAAAGTCTTGCCTTCGGATCTGTGATAGAAGGTGTATCCAATAGTTTCCTTTGGATATCCTATGAAGACACATTTTTCCGATTTGGGTTCGAGCTTATCAGGTTGAAGCTTTTTCACATAAGCATCACAGCCCCAAACTTTTAGAAACGACAACTTTGGTTTCTTGCCAAACCACAGTTTATAAGGCGTCGTCTCAAAGGATTTTGATGGTGCCCTATTTAACGTGAATGCGGTTGTCTCTAGAGCATATCCCCAAAACGATAGCGGTAAATTGGTAAGAGACATCATAGATCGCACCATATCTAGTAAAGTACGATTACAACGTTCGGACACACCATTACGCTGTGGTGTTTCGGGTGGCGTGAGTTGCGAAACTATTCCACATTGTTTCAAATGTACACCAAACTCGTAACTCAAATATTCTCCTCCACGATCAGATCGTAGGAATTTTATTTTCTTGTTACGATGATTTTCAACTTCACTCTCAAATTCTTTGAAATTTTCAAACGTCTCAGACTTGTGTTTCATTAAGTAGATATACCCATATCTGCTTAAGTCATCTGTGAAGGTGAGAAAATAACGATATCCGCCACGAGCCTCAATATTCATCGGACCACATACATCTGTGTGTATGATTTTCCAACAAATCTGTTGCTCTCTCCATAGTACCGGAGAACGGTGTTTTTGTCATCTTACCCATAAGGCATGGTTCGCAAGTACCAAGTGATTCATAATCAAGTGGTACCAAAAGCCCATCAGTATGGAGTTTCTTCATGCGCTTTATACCGATATGACCTAAACGGCAGTGCCACAAATAAGTTGCACTATCATTATCAACTCTGCATCTTTTGGTTTCAATACTGTGAATATGTCTGTCACTACTACCGAGATTTAATAAGAATAGACCACTCTTTAAGGGTGCATGACCATAAAAGATATTACTCATGTAAATAGAACAACGATTATTCTCTGATTTAAATGAATAACCGTCTCGCATCAAACAAGATCCAGATATAATGTTCATGCTTAACGCTGGCACCAAATAACAATTATTTAGGTCTAATATTAATCCTGAAGGTAGATGTAGAGGTAGCGTGCCGACTGCGATCACATCGACTTTGGAACCATTTCCCACGCGCATCGTCACCTCGTCCTTAGCTAATCTTCACTTAATCCGTAGTCCCTGTTTCGAGTTGCAAATATTAGCAACTGAACCAGTATCAAATACCCATGTGCTACTGCGAGCATTAGTAAGGTACACATCAATAACATGTATATCACATATACCTTTGTTCACCTTGCCATCGTTCTTATCCGCCAAATACTTGAGGCAGTTCCGCTTCCAGTGACCAGTGTGCTTGCAGTAGAAGCACTCAGTTTCAGGCTTAGGTCCAGGTTTGGGTTTCTTCTCTTGAGCAGCAACTTGCTTGCTGTTCCTTTTGAAGTTCCCCTTCTTCTTTCCTTTGCCCTTTTTCTTGAAACTAGTGGTCTTGTTGACCCTCAACACTTGATGCTCCTTCTTGATTTCTACCTCTGCAGCTTTCAGCATTGCGAAGAGCTCGGGAATAGTCTTATTCATCCCTTGCATATTATAGTTCATCACAAAGCTTTTGTAGCTTGGTGGCAGTGATTGGAGAATTCTGTCAATGACGCAATCATCTGGAAGATTAACTCCCAATTGAATCAAGTGATTATTATACCCAGACATTTTGAGTATATGCTCACTGACAGAACTGTTCTCCTCCATCTTGCAGCTATAGAACTTATTGGAGACTTCATATCTCTCAATCCGGGCATTTGCTTGAAATATTAACTTCAACTCCTGGAACATCTCATATGCTCCATGACGTTCAAAACGTCGTTGAAGTCCCGATTCTAAGCCATAAAGCATGGCACACTGAACTATCGAGTAGTCATCATCTTTGCTCTGCCAGACGTTCATAACATCTGGTGTTGCTCCAGCAGCAGGCCTGGCACCCAGCGGTGCTTCCAGGACGTAACTCTTCTGTGCAGCAATGAGGATAATCCTCAAGTTACGGACCCAGTCCGTGTAATTTCTACCATCATCTTTCAACTTAGCTTTCTCAAGGAACGCAACGCATTAAAATTCAACGGAACAACAACACGGGCCATCTATCTACAATCAAACATAAATAGGCAATATACTATCAGGTACTAAGTTCATGATAAATTTAGGTTCAATTAATCATATTACTTAAAGAACTCCCACTTAGATAGACATCCCTCTAATCCTCTAAGTGATTACGTGATCCAAATCAACTAAACCATGTCCGATCATCATGTGAGATGGACTAGTTTCATTGGTGAACATCACTATGTTGATCATATCTACTATATGACTCACACTCGACCTTTCGGTCTCCGTGTTCCGAGGCCATATCTGTATATGCTTGGCTCGTCAAGTATAACCTGAGTATTCCGCGTGTGCAACTGTTTTGCACCCGTTGTATTTGAACGTAGAGCCTATCACACCCGATCATCACGTGGTGTCTCAGCACGAAGAACTTTCGCAACGGTGCATACTCAGGGAGAACACTTCTTGATAATTAGTGAGAGATCATCTTATAATGCTACCGTCAATCAAAGCAAGATAAGATGCATAAAAGATAAACATCACATGCAATCAATATAAGTGATATGATATGGCCATCATCATTTCGTGCTTGTGATCTCCATCTTCGAAGCACCGTCGTGATCACCATCGTCACCGGCACGACACCTTGATCTCCATCGTAGCATCGTTGTCGTCTCGCCAATCTTATGCTTCCACGACTATCGCTACCGCTTAGTGATAAAGTAAAGCATTACAGCGCGATTGCATTGCATACAATAAAGCGACAACCATATGGCTCCTGCCAGTTGCCGATAACTCGGTTACAAAACATGATCATCTCATACAATAAAATTTAGCATCATGTCTTGACCATATCACATCACAACATGCCCTGCAAAAACAAGTTAGACGTCCTCTACTTTGTTGTTGCAAGTTTTACGTGGCTGCTACGGGCTTAAGCAAGAACCAATCTTACCTACGCATCAAAACCACAACGATGGTTTGTCAAGTTGGTGTTGTTTTAACCTTCGCAAGGACCGGGCGTAGCCACACTTGGTTCAACTAAAGTTGGAGAAACTGTCACCCGCTAGCCACCTTTGTGCAAAGCACGTCGGGAGAACCGGTCTCGCGTAAGCGTACGCGTAATGTCGGTCCGGGCCGCTTCGTCTAATCAATACCGCCGAACCAAAGTATGACATGCTGGTAAGAAGTATGACTTATATCGCCCACAACTCACTTGTGTTCTACTCGTGCATATAACATCAACATATAAAACCTAGGCTCTGATACCACTGTTGGGGAACATAGTAATTTCAAAAAAAAATCCTACGCACACGCAAGATCATGGTGATGCATAGCAATGAGAGGGGAGAGTGTGATCTACGTACCCTTGTAGATCGACAACGGAAGCGTTAGCACAACGTGGTTGATGTAGCCGTACGTCTTCACGGCCCGACCGATCAAGCACCGAAACTACGGCACCTCCGAGTTCTAGCACATGTTCAGCTCGATGACGATCCCCGGACTCCGATCCAGCAAAGTGTTGGGGAAGAGTTCTGTCAGCACGACGGCGTGGTGACGATCTTGATGTACTACCGTCGCAGGGCTTCGCCTAAGCACCGCTATAATATTATCGAGGACTATGGTGGAAGGGGGCACCACACACGGCTAAGAATATGATCACGTGGATCAACTTGTGTGTCTATGGGGTGCCCCTGCCTCCGTATATAAAGGATCAAGGAGGGGGGGTGCGGCCGGCCAGGAGAGGGCACGCTAGGAGGAGTCCTACTCCCTCCGGGAGTAGGATTCCCCCCTTTCCTAGTTGGAATAGGATTCGGGAGGGGGAAAAGAGGAGAGCGAGAAGGAAGGGGGGGCGCCGGCCCCGTCTCCTTGTCCTATTCGGACTAGGGGGGGAGGGGCGCGTGGCCCAGCCCTGGCCACCTCTCCTCTCTTCCACTAAAGCCCACTAAGGCCTATATACCTCCCGAGGGATTCCGGTAACCTCCCGGTACTCCGGTAAAATCCTGATTTCACGCGGAACACTTCCGATATCCAAATATAGGCTTCCAATATATCAATTCTTATGTCTCGACCATTTCGAGACTCCTCGTCATGTCCGTGATCACATCCGGGACTCCTATCAAACTTCGGTACATCAAAATGCATAAACTCATCAAATAACTGTCATCAAAACCTTAAGAGTGCGGACCCTACGGGTTCGAGAACAATGTAGACATTACCGAGACACGTCTCCGGTCAATAACCAATAGCGGAACCTTGATGCTCATATTGGCTCCTACATATTCTACGAAGATCTTTTATCGGTCAGACCGCATAACAACATACATTGTTCCCTTTGTCATCGGTATGTTACTTGCCCGAGATTCGATCGTCAATATCTCAATACCTAGTTCAATATCATTACCGGCAAGTCTCTTTACTCGTTCCGTAATACATCATCTCACAACTAACTCATTAGTTGCAATGCTTGCAAGGCTTATGTGATGTGCATTACCGAGAGGGCCCAGAGATACCTCTCCAACAATCGGAGTGACAAATCCTAATCTCGAAATACGCCAACCCAACATGTACCTTTGGAGACACCTGTAGAGCTCCTTTATAATCACCCAGTTACATTGTGACGTTTGGTAGCACATAAAGTGTTCCTCCGGTAAACGGGAGTTGCATAATCTCATAGTCATAGGAACATGTATAAGTCATGAAGAAAGCAATAGCAACATACTAAACGATCGGGTGCTAAGCTAATGGAATGGGTCATGTCAATCAGATCATTCACCTAATGATGTGATCCCGTTAATCAAATAACAACTCTTTGTTTATGGTTAGGAAACATAACCATCTTTGATTAACGAGCTAGTCGAGTAGAGGCATACTAGTGACACTTTGTTTGTCTATGTATTGACACATGTATTATGTCTCCGGTTAATACAATTCTAGCATGAATAATAAACATTTATCATGATATAAGGAAATAAATAATAACTTTATTATTGCCTCTAGGGCATATTTCCTTCAGTTTCAGTAGGCTTTTCGTACTGCACACGTTTCAGCAGGAGCTATGGCCATGAAGAAGCGTGAGTTTCGCAACTTGTGCCAAGGAGGAAGGACAGTTGGCCAGTATGTGGAGGAATTTAGTAAGCTAGCATGTTATGCCCCAGATGACGTCGCTACAGATGCAGCTAAGCAAGAGAAGTTTCTGGAAGGACTGAATGATGAGTTGAGCATGCAGTTGATGGTAGCAACCTTCAACAACTACCAGGAGTTGGTAGATCGTGCTCTTATGATTGAAGGGAAGCAGCAACAGATTGAGAATCGCAAGAGGTAGTATGGACAAGGAAAATACAATTCAGGAGCTCAGCATAAGCCACGTTTTACCCCTAGATCGGGAGGAAATTTTCAGCATACCCATGGAGGAGGTAGCTCGCACAATCACAATGGAACCAAGAATGGTAATGGCAATGGAGGAAGCAACGGCCAGAATCGCACCAACCCCTCAACCCCAGCCAAGAAGGACTTAAGCCAAGTCACTTGTTTTAAGTGTTCGAAGACAGGACATTATGCAAATGAATGTCCTGCATTGCAAAATGGAAATAGCAATGGAAGTTCTGGGAAGAAGCCGAACCCTTTCAACAGGGGACAAGTGAACCACGTTAGCATGGAGGAGGTTGAAGCTCAGCCCGATGCAGTAATAGGTAAGTTTTTGGTTAAGTCATTTACTGCACTCGTTCTTTTTGATACTGGCGCATCACATTCATACATCTCAAGAGGATTTGTGGATAAGTATAACCTATCAACCCAAGCCCTTAGGTCACCCATGTTAGTAACCTTGCCCGGAGTAGAGTATGTGGCTAGTATATGGTGTGATCGGTTACCATTAAGGATTGGTAACTATGTTTTTCCCTCAGACCTAATAGTATTGGAATCCCAAGGATTGGATGTGATATTAGGCATGGATTGGTTAGTAAGTCAATTTTGCTTACCACACCAGAAGGGAGAAGGATCAAGTATGTATCCCGACATGAGCCAAAGAGGACTCAAGTAAATTTCTTAACAGGAGTTGTGCAGGAGGAAGTACCAGTGGTAAGGGATTTCCCTGAAGTATTTCCAGAGGAGTTGCCAGGCATGCCACCAGATAGAGATATTGAGTTTTTAATTGAGATATTGCCAGGCACAGGGCCAATATCAAAGAGACCATATAGGATGCCAGCAAAGGATTTGGTGGAAATTAAGAAGCAGATTAAGGATTTACTGGATAAAGGATATATTCGCCCAAGTTCTTCACCTTGGGATCGCCAGTACTTCTGGTGGAGAAGAAAGATGGATCGTTAAGGATGGTTGTTGATTATCGAGGATTTAATGAAGTATCAATCAAGAACAAGTACCCACTACCAATGATCAACGATCTGTTTGATCGATTGCAAGGAGCTAAGGTATTTTCCAAGATCGATCTGCGATCAGGATACCACCAGTTGAAGATTCGAGAATAGGATATTCCAAAGACAACTTTTACCACCAGGTATGGGCTGTATGAATATACCGTTATGTCATTTGGTCTGACTAACGCACCTGCCTATTTTATGAATATGATGAACAAAGTGTTTATGGAGTTTTTGGATAAGTTCGTCGTAGTGTTCATTGATGATATCCTGGTCTATTCGAAGAATGAAGAGGAACATAAGGAGCATTTGCGTTTGGTACTTGGAAAGCTTAGAGAACATCAATTATATGCCAAGTTCAGCAAATGTGAGTTTTTGTTGAAGGAAGTAGGATTCCTCGGACATGTTATATCCGGAGAAGGTATAGCAGTAGATCTCGCTAAAGTTGAAACCGTGACCAAGTGGGAAGCCCCAACAACAGTTGGAGAGATCCAGAGTTTTCTTGGACTCGCAGGATACTACCAGAGATTTATTGAGAATTTCTCAAAGATTGTGAAGCCTATGACTGAGTTGTTAAAGAAGGATACCAAGTTCATATGGACAGAGGAATGTGAGGCTAGTTTCCAGGAGTTGAAGAAACACTTAGTTACCTCACCAGTATTGATCTTGCCAGACTAGACCAAGGATTATGAGGTGTATTGCGATGCTTCACATCGAGGACTTGGAGCAGTTCTTATGCAGGAAGGGAGAGTGGTTTCATATGCCTCAAGATAACTGAAACCTCATGATTTGAATTATGCCACGCATGATTTGGAGTTAGCAGCCGTAGTGCATGCTTTGAAAACATGGAGACATTTCCTCATTGGAAATCATTGTGAGGTGTACACGGATCATAAGAGTTTGAAGTACATTTTCACCCAGAAGGAGTTGAATCTCAGACAAAGGAGATGGTTGGAGCTTATCAAGGATTATGATATGAAATTGCATTATCACCCCGGAAAGGCTAATGTAGTAGCTGACGCATTAAGCCGCAAGAGCCATGTCAATACGTTAATGACGGGAGAAATACCAAGGGAGTTAGCAGAAAATCTTCGTGAACTATGTTTGGAAATAGTTCCGAGAGGCTATGTAGGGGCATTGGAGATTCAGTCAACTTTGATGGATAGAATCAGAGAAGCTCAGACAGCTGACAAAGAGATTGCTGCTATAAAGGAGAAACTAAGCAAAAGAAAAGCTAAAGGATTTCGTGAGGATGAGCACGACACCCTATGGTTTGAAGACCGTGTTTACGTGCCCAATGACCCGGAGATCAGGAAGTTGATACTGCAAGAGGCACACGACTCACCATATTCGATTCACCCAGGAAACACCAAGATGTATTTGGATTTGAAGGATATTTTCTGGTGGACCGGAATGAAGAAGGATATTGCGGAGTATGTAGCAGTTTGTGATGTATGTCAGAGAGTAAAGGCAGAGCATAAGAAGCCAGCAGGATTGTTACAACCATTGCCGGTACCCGAATGGAAGTGGGATAAGCTAGGCATGGATTTTATCATGGGATTGCCCAGGACTCGTTCAGGCTATGACTCGATTTGGGTTGTAGTCGATCGATTGACGAAAGTAGCTCATTTCATCCTAGTAAAGACCACTTACACCAGTGCTAAGTTGGCAAAGATATACATGACCAGGATCGTATGTCTGCATGGAGTTCCAAGGAGTACCATATCAGATAGAGGAACCCAGTTTACCTCAAAGTTCTGGAAGCAGTTGCACGAAACTTTGGGTACCAGGCTAGAATTCAGTACAACTTTTCATCCACAGACAGATGGACAGACCGAGAGAATCAATTAGATTTTGGAGGATATGTTGAGAGCTTGTGCGCTAGATTACGGATCTAGTTGGGACGATAATTTTCCATATGCAGAGTTCTCTTACAACAACAGTTACCAAACCAGTTTCAAGATGGCCCCTTTCGAAGCTTTGTACGGAAGGAGGTGTAGGACACCGCTATCATGGGACGAAGTTGGAGACCACCAGTTGTTTGGACCTGACTTGATTAAAGAGTCTGAACAGAAGGTGAAGTTGATTCGCGATAGGCTCAAGGTAGCCCAGTCCAGACAGAAGAGTTATGTAGATTCTAAACGCAAGGAGACAGTTTACAAAGTTGGAGATAGAGCTTATCTTCGAGTATCACCACTTCGGGGAAAAAGCGTTTTGGAGTTAAAGGGAAGTTAGCACCATGATTTGTAGGACCATATCGAGTTTTGGAGCGTATGGGAGAAGTAGCCTACAAGTTGGAATTGCCCAAAGGATTGTCAGGAGTTCATGATGTGTTCCACGTTTCTAAGTTGAAGAAGTGTCACGCGGAGATGGCTGACATACCGTTGAGAGACACAGTGCCTTTGGAAACTATTCAGTTGGATATCAATTTGACCTACGAGGAGCAACCAATTAAGATTCTCGATTTTGCCAGCCGAGTTACCCGCAGCAAGGTTATAAAGTTTTGTAAAGATCAGTGGAGCCACCACACGGAGGATGAAGCCACCTGGGAGCGAGAGGAAGATTTGCTCAAAGACCACCCTCACCTATTTTCTAGCCAACCCGAATCTCGAGGGCGAGATTCATCTTAAGGGGGTAGGTTTGTAACATCCCAAATTTTCAATTTGGAATGTTATACACTAGATCATCATGCATATCATATTTTATTTTGCATTTTGGTTGATCCTAGAAATTCTACGCAACTCAATGACCCACGGAGAGAGTTGGGGATTTCGTTATTTTCATATTTGAGTTTTCTCAAATTTTGAGAATAGGATCATTTGATTTTATTTATTTTATCATCAATTATTTCTATTACAAAAATATGAGAAAGGGAATAAAATGACTTTCCCAAAATAAAGAAATATTGAGGATTTAATAATAAAATCAAATAAGATTTTATTTCGGAGTTTTTCGGTGTTTTATTTGAATTTAGGAAAAAAGTATGTTTTTCAAAATTGCATTTAGGGCCCAAATAAATGTTCACCTTGTGCGGCTTGATCTTAGAAGCCCGTGAAAATTTATTTTGGAATTCTTGGAGTCCGTTTAGTATTTCTTTTTATTTTTCTTCCGAGCGGAATAACTTAAAAAAAACGAACCGACTTAACGGGCCGTGTCCGACCTGGACACCGACCCGGGAGGCCTTTATAAGCCGAGGCCCGGCCCCGGGGGAAACCCTAAAGCGCCCTAAGCTGCCGCCGCCGACGTCCGCCGCCGCCGCCGCCGGATTTCGCCGCCGAGGTTCGTCGCGCCTCGTTTTCTGTGCCAAAAAAATCGGCGTTCGTAGTCTTTCTTTTTCTCGGATTAAATCCGCGATTTTTCTGATCGTGATTCCTGATCTGATTTTCCTTTTAGTATAACTTTTCGCTCGTTTATCGGAATCAGGCGATTCAAGCACCTAGGGATTCATCTCGAAACCCTCTATCCGTTTAACTAACTTAAACAAGATTTTGCTACTGTAAAATTTGCCCTAGATCCAGATTACTAGAAAGAAGTTGTTTTCTTTCGCCGTTTGACTTTTGTTGCTTCGTTCGATTTGATTCTTTTTGCAAACCGGAGTTCCTAAGTTGAACCTTCTGGTTAGATCTTTTATTTGAGTTTTACCTGTGCATTTATATGAGTACTTATTGTATGCTTGTTTGTTTGTTTGCGATAGAGTACCCGGAGTGCGCCGCTTGTTACTTCGAATCGTTAGGTTTCGCGGATCATCGGCAAGGCAAGTAACACTTTGATCATACCTTTTCTACTACCCACTTTTATTGCATTAGATCAATCCTCACACATTGCATGATTAGGATCTAATTAAATTTTGGGATGGGAAGTAGATGAGGTAGTACCTATTACCTGTTATTATCAAACCTTTGGGAGTTACTTCTACGTTTGTTTATTATGCCATGCTATGGTAGTAGACGTGGATTGGGTGAGTGATATCCATGATAGATGTGAGATTGTTAATTAATGGTTTATCTAAGGTGGCAACTTAAACACACATCTGGGTGGATTGAGGCACCTGGCTATTTCAGGACTTGCCTGTTTTCTTTTGGACCGCCACCCAGGCTCAAAGGGATCATGAGACTATTCATACTAGAAACTTCCGTGTGCAGCCACAAGCTATTATGGGCTCTAGCATAGTTGACTAAGTTGTGCGAACTCTTACAGTGGTAGACTAGCAGATGTAGGGGATGTAGGTGGTACGGTCTACCCAATCGTAAGGTGCTAGCGCTTCTGAAAGACTATGTCTCG
Source organism: Triticum dicoccoides (assembly GCF_002162155.2). Taxonomy (NCBI): domain Eukaryota; kingdom Viridiplantae; phylum Streptophyta; class Magnoliopsida; order Poales; family Poaceae; genus Triticum; species Triticum dicoccoides. The sequence continues at coordinate 412,987,602 of NC_041390.1, read as the reverse complement.
GTCATCCGTCTTCTCAAACACCATGTAGTGCGAGAAACCAAACGGAGGCGATCGAGCCTTGTGGGGAAAAGTGCGCAAACCTCTGCAGAGTGTAATAAACTAATCATGGTTAGCCGTGTCCCTGGTTATGGACATCTTGAGTATCTAGTACCTGGATTTTCATGTGAATCTCAACAAGTTACCCTAAATTAATTTTGTTGGGTTATGTTTAATGATGATGCTTAATTGGGATTGAGAATCCTGCCAACCATTCTCAATGTTTAACAACCACCATGATAGTAATTAAATTTTATTACTTTGAAGTAGGGAAAATTGGCTTTATGCAAAACTGTAACCATAGAGCTTTCCACCAGCCAAATATGCATATAGTATAGCTGTTACATTCCATTACTCTCTATGTGTTACCTTGCCAGCAAATTCCATGTGCTGACCCGTTTTCGGGCTGCAACATTAATGTTGCAGACTTTTCAGACCACGATTAAGGAGTTTTTAGGTCATGGTTCTATACTCAGTGATTCCGTTGGAGTTGATGGACTCACTTATCTTCCAAGCCTTCCGCTGTTATCGTTATTAGATGGCCTTAAGCCATATTTATTGTAATAAGTTCTCTTTTGAGACACTCGATGTAATAAGTGTGTGATTGCTACTCTGCTATAAATCCTCTGAGTAACGTGTGGTGTCAGCATTACTGATCCAGGGATGACACCGGAGCACAGAGATCAGACTGTTTGAGGTCTGGTCACTACAACATCACAGTGAAACTTTTGTTCTCATTCAATCATCATAGAAATGACAACATTCTTGATATAACATTCATTTATCATTGAAATTACAACATTAGGACCTCGACAGATAACTTAGTTGGCATTCTACTTTTTTCTTTAAGCCTTGCACCGAAGGATATGAGATGTATTTCCACCATCCTTCTCTCATTTAGTTTATTTGCATAGCGGCTTCAATTTTTTCCTGCTTCCTTATTGGTCCTTTTTTAAAATGTTATTTGTTCCCTTTTCATTGCTTTTAATACCTTGATTATTTCTGGAGAAACTCTTAGTCAAGTCGAGATTGATGAATCTAGAACTGAATGGTCATTCTACTATATTTCTTGTGTAGTGTTTGTAGAATCGAGGGTAATGGACTAGGGAGTGTGAATAATCATATAAATAGCTTCTACTTCATTTACCCAACCAATGTTATTTTATGCAACTAGCATGTGTTTTTAATGTCAATTTATCCTATTTTATAGTATATAGGCTGGGACATACTATTTGAGCAACCACAAGTTGAGACTAAGAGCCCAAAAAGTATAGACCGTTGCAACACATTCTACCGACTCAAACCACTCTTGTTCGCCACCTTGATACCACACATCACTACAAACAAAACATATAGACTTGTTCTCGTTGACTCTACTCTCTTAACCAATATACTCTAGTACATTGCGAACACTCCTTTATCCCTCTCTCCATGTGAACTACTCAATAACCCAAAATATCAAATAACCTACCAAGGGTATGGATATGTTCTTTGAATAGATTATCTCACTTATTCGGGAGTTAGTCACTTAGAACATCATCTTCAACTATAGCTAGACCATTCGGTATTGTATCTTTTAATTTCCTTTTTCTTGACGTCTTTGCAAGCCATCACCTTACCCCTGTCGGCATCCTGGGAACAGGGGTACCCAGACTCGCCTGCCTACGGCCCACAGCATGGCTCCATCAGCGGCCTGGTATGGCCCAGCTTGAGCAACAACAATCCAAGACCCTCGCGAGGCGGACGACACCAAGACCTCCCTGGGGGTCAGCCTCACCAGGCTGGCTCCCGAGGAGCGGAGATATCAAGGCAAGGTACACCTCGCGAGGTTCACATGACATGAGCCATGACGACCAAGGCCAGGCGAACGCCAGCGGGCGCAGTGTACCGGTTTCCCCTTTGGTGCCAAGGAGGCAAGTGCAGGCGCGGAGTCCCGAGGAATTAAGCAAAGGTTTCCATATGGGTGCAAAAAGACCAAGACCGCCAGGACGGCAGGACGAAGGTCATTGCGGAGCCCACCGCAGCGCCACCACCAGAGCCTTTTGCAGGCGAAGCCTACTTTTGCCAGGGTAGCTTGTACTAGTTGTCCCCTTCAAAATTGGTCGTTGTGGGATCCCTTCCCGCCTTACATTTGGGAAGAGGACGAAGGCCACTATAAATAGGACTAGCCACCACCATAGAGGGGAGATCACCCTCTCATCCATGAGCTCATCAAGCTCAAGAACACCTCACCTCCTAAGGCAGTTCAACCACTGTACTAGTTCATCCTTAGCCCCTCGAGGCAATCCACCACAAAGCTGGAGTAGAGTATTACACTGCAAGGTGGCCTGAACCAGGATAAACTGATGTGTCCCTTGTCTCCTGGGTTCGTCGAGTTATGCCGTGGAATCATCGAGCAGACAGACCGGGAGGAGACAATTCTTCGCACGCACCCTAGTGTGCGAACCTCTCAAGGGTCTGCGGAACCCCGAATCCGACATTTGGCGCGCTAGGTAGTGGGTGCATCGGAGCTTCTCTCTATGCAGTCGATGGCCGATGATCTAAGGGCCCATGCCGAGCACTGGGCCGCGCCATCCGGTTGGCACCATCTGCCCAGGAAGACCTCCACTCCGCGCTCCAGGCGGCCCGCACACCGCCCAACACCACCGGACGTGGACGGCGCGGGCCAGCGCCGTCCGCCCTCGCACCACGGTGTACACACGCTCCCGCACGATCTTCAGGCTATGCCACGGCGATGGCACGGCACACTCGACGGGAGCAGGCAAACATGTGGGCTACGATCATCGTGGCATGAGAGCTACTACGCTGCAGGTTGGCGGAGGGCGGCCGCGATACCCTGCTAGAGCGAGTCGCCGAACTACTCGACGCCGCCTGCAGGGGTGCGGCACCCTTCTACTCCCTATCCACGCATCAGGTAGTGGCAGAAGTGCGCACCGGGCCTCGAAGCACCCGTGCGCCCCCGGACCACCCGAGGGATTCGACAACAACAATGCGGCCCTCGGTGCTGTTCGTCCTTCCGCGACCGCACCTCCTGCGGCCGGGGCAAGCTCTGGAGGCCCCTTGCGGGGCCGCGCTGGGACGTCACCCCGCGGCCACCAGGGCCAGGCGCAGGTCCTGGTGGCCCAGGGTAAGGATGGCAATGGATAGGGTATGGGCAGGGTAGAGCAATACCATACCCATACCCGTATAGTCAGTGGGTACAAAATTCTACCCATACCCGTACCCATGGGTATGAAACTTTACCCGTACCCATACCCGACTGGTAACCGTACCCATTGGGTACCCGGCGGGTAGAACAAATAGTACACAAGTTGTTCACAATTTTATGCTCATTAATTGCATATTTGACAAAAAAATCAATTATCTCAGCTCAATAATAGATAGATGAGTAATTTACCAATATCAAAATTTAGAAATCACAACATACTCTTAAGTCAATAGGAGTAGACGAGTCACATGATAAATTAATGATTAATTGACAACAACTTAACATTAGTTCACAAACGGGCAGGGTATGGGTATACTCGTGGGTACAAGACTATACCCGTACCCTACCCATGACTTAATGGGTAGGATATGGGTACTACCCGTGGGTATAAAAATGTGCCCATACCCTGCCCATGCGAGTACGGTACCCGCAGGTACCCGTACCCATGGGTAAAATTTCCATCCTTAGCCCAGGGTGTGGGGCACCCAGGCGAAGGCTCTGGCACAGCAGCTCCAGATGCCTACGTGTCCCGCATGATGGACCTGGAGTACACGCTTGAGGAAGACCCCGACTTGTTCCCCGAGCCAAGTTGGGAAGAGGGTACGCTGGAGGCCGGGGCTTTCCACGAGCCACCCATAAGCTTCACCGAACCCTTCGACGACAACAACCATAGGGTACGACCGATACCCCAGGGGAATGCTTACGCTAACCATGGACCGCAGGTGAACCAGGCCACGGCAGCAGCCGGAAACCCTAGGGCGGTGTCTCCTTCCCCGGCAGGACCAGCGCACTGTGGGATGCCTGGGTGGGGCCTGGAGGCAGGGCCTCCCGCACGCCGCATGGAGCAAGGCATCGCATGGAGGTATGTCCTCTGCCGGGGGAGGCGCTGGCGAGTCCTCCCCCCGGCAGAGGGCCCGTGGTCGCCGAGGGCACCGCCAGCGTCTCCCTTGCCCCTTGGTCTCATCCTGGTTTCCAGACGCCCCAACGATGGTCGGGGGAGGCGCAGGGCGGGGCCCTCGTCAGGCGATATGAAGTAAGGCTCAAACCTGTGAAGGTCTCCGCTCGTGACATTCTCACGTAATAATGAGTGGGGCTGTACACGCCCCGGAGTATCCGGAGTGCCGCCCCTCGGCCCCGGGGCTCCCGCCACGTCCAAGTGGAAGCACCATGCTCCGCGCTGGCCGTCGACATTGTCCCTCAATGACTATGCTGACATCCAGTGAAAGCACTTAGTTTCGCGCTGGTGAGAAGACAAGAAGACTAGCTAGGTGTCGGACGCGGCTATTTGCTTTCGCCCCTTTCCCTATAACTCAATTCACCGCTTTTTGGACTGAGATTTGAAGTTCTTTTGTGTTATCTTAAAACGGAGGGAGTTTTCTCTGGTTTGTGCCAACTTCTTGTGTTCTGGTTGCACACTTTATTTCGAAGGCTCACGCCTTAGGCCCCTCCCTTGAGAGTGCCCTGC
>NC_041390.1:412970823-412982516 GCF_002162155.2 Triticum dicoccoides | reverse complement strand
AACAACCCGGATAGGACCCCTCGGGGCCGAGAATGCACGCGCCGCAAGATTTCCGCGTGCGCATCCTGCCGTGGTCCGACATACACTCCTCGTGAGGCCCTCTCGGACGGATCTGTCGACTTCTCAGGAGGCCTAGAGCCTTGCGAGCCCCTAAGGGCTCGCCTCAAGAGGAAGGTCCAACCAGGACGCCAAGGCGCGCCCAAGACCTGCGGAGCTAAGGTAAGGCACGACAACTACCGAGCTTGGGAGCCCCGCGGGCTCGTGATGGTGCATTGATACGTCTCCAACTTATCTATAATTTTTTATTGTTCCATGCTATTATATTATCTATTTTGGATGTTTAATGGGCTTTAATACGCTCTTTTATATTATTTTTGGGACTAACCTATTAACCGGAGGCCCAATGCTAGTTTTTGTTTTTTGCCTATTTTAGTGTTTCGCAGAAAAAGAATATCAAACGGAATCCAAACGGAACGAAACCTTCGTGAGGATCTTTCTTGGAACAATCGCAAATCAGGAGACTTGGAGTGGAAGTCTGGAACTCTACGAAGCTTCCACGAGGCAGGAGGGTGCGCCCAGGGGGGTTAGGTGCGCCCCCACCCTCGTGGGCCCCACGGAGCTCCACCGACGTACTTCTTTTGCCTATATATACTCTTATACCCTAAAAACATCAGGGAGAGCCACGAAATCATATTTGCACCACCGCAACCTTCTGTACTCGTGAGATCCCATCTGGGGCCTTTTCCGGCGATCTGCCGGAGGACGATTCGATCATGGAGGGCTTCTACATCAACAACGTAGCTTCTCCGATGATGTGTGAGTAGTTTACCACAGACCTTCGGGTCCAAAGTTATTAGCTAGGTGGTTGCTTCTCTCTCTTTGGTTCTCAATACAAAGTTCTCCTCGATGTTCTTGGAGATCTATTCGATGTAATACTTTTTTGCGGTGTGTTTGCCGAGATCCGATGAATTGTGGATTTATGATCAAGTTTATCTATGAACAATACATGGTTCTTCTCTGAATTCTTATATGCATGATTTGATATCTTTCCAAGTCTCTTCGAATTATCGGTTTAGTTTGGCCTACTAGATGGATCTTTCTTGCAATGGGAGAAGTGCTTAGCTTTGGGTTCAATCTTGCGGTGTCCTTTCCCAGTGACAGTAGGGGCAAGAAGGCACGTATTGTATTGTTTCCATCGAGGATAAAAATATGGGGTTTATATCATATTGCTTGAGTTTATCCCTCTACATCATGTCATCTTGCTTAAAGCGTTACTCTGTTCTTATGAACCTAATACTCTAGATGCATGCTGGATATCGGTCGATGTGTGGAGTAATAGTAGTAGATGCAGAATTGTTTCGGTCTACTTAAGACGGACGTGATGCCTATGTTCATAATCATTGCATAGATATTCTTATAATTATGCGCTCTTCTATCAATTGCTCGGTAGTAATTTGTTCACCCACCGTAATACTTGCTATCATGAGAGAATCCACTAGTGAAACCTATGGCCCCCGAGTCTCTTTCTTATCATATTGCATCTCTTTTTATTAGCATCGCATCTCATTTATTATTTTGCAATTTTTACTTTCCAATCTATACAATAAAAATACAAAATATATTTATTTTATTATCTTTATCAGATCTCACTTTTGCATGTGACCGTGAAGGATTGACAACCCCTTTATCGCGTTGGTTGCGAGGTTCTTGATTGTTTGTGCAGGTACTAGGTGACTTGCGTGTTATCTCCTACTGGATTGATACCTTGGTTCTCAAAAATTGAGGGAAATACTTACTCCACTTTGCTACATCACCCTTTCCTCTTCAAGGGAAAACTAACGCATGCTCAAGAGGTAGCAAGAAGGATTTTTAGCGCCGTTGCCGGGGAGATCTACGCTCAAGTCAAGACATACCAAGTACCCATCATAAACTCTTCTCCCTCGCATTACACTATTTGCCATTCGCCTCTCGTTTTCCTCTCCCCCACTTCACCTTTGCCGTTTTATTAGCCCCTTTTCCGTTCGCCTTTTTCGCTTGCCTCTTGTGTGCTTGTTTGCCCTGATGGCCTTGCCTACAAGCGTTGATCCTCACCTTAGAAGGTTGGAATAAATTGAGAACAACGTTAGAACCTTTATGTCTTTGCAATTTGAGCATAATGATTTCTTTAGAAACGAGCTTAAAAACAAAAAAGTTTTATGTAGTACATGAATAAAGAGCTCGAAGATATGTCTAAAGAATTTCATGGTTTGAAATCACAGCTTACTCATCTTGAAAATTTAGTGGGCCAAATTTCAGATAAGCAAGCCACCTTTGTTAATAAGATGGCCGCTAAATCGAAGGATCTACATGATAATAATGATGAAGATTTAAAAGTGATTGATGTGTCTCCTATTAAATCTTCGTTTTCCAATATGAATCTCGATAAAGACGGGACTGGAGATGAGTCAACTTTAGTTAAAAGGCATCCCAATGATTCAGAGTTTTTAGATCTTGATGCTAAAATTAATAAAAGTGGGATTGCAGAGGTCAAAACTTTACATAGCAATGAACCCACTATTTTGGATTTCAAGGAATTTAATTATGATAATTGCTCTTTGATATATTGTATTTCCTTGTTGCAATCTGTGTTAAATTCTCCTCATGTTTATGATCAATATAAAGCTTTTACTAAACATATCGTTGATGCTTTGATACAATCTTATGAAGAAAAGCTTGAACTAGAAGTTTCTATTCCTAGAAAACTTTATGAGAAGTGGGAACTTACTATTAAAATTAATATTAAAGATTATGAATGCTATGCTTTGTGTGATTTGGGTGCTAGTGTTTACATGATTCCAAAAACTTTGTGTGATGTGTTAGGTTTCTGTGAATTTGATGATTGTTCTTTAAATTTGCACCTTGCGGATTCCACCATTAAGAAACCTATGAGAAGGATTAACGATGTTCTTATTGTTGCAAATAGGAGTTATGTCCCCGTAGATTTCATTGTTCTTGATATAGATTGCAATCCTACATGTCCTATTATTCTTGGTAGACCTTTCCTTAGAACGATTGGCGCAATTATTGACATGAAAGAATGAAATATTAGATTCCAATTTCCGTTAAGGAAAGGCATGGAACACTTTCCTAGAGAGAAAATTAAATTTCCTTATGAATCAATTATGAGAGCCACTTATGGATTGCATACCAAATATGACAATACCTAGATCTACTCTTGCTTTTATGCCTAGCTACGGGTGTTAAACGATAGCGCTTGTTTGGAGGCAACCCAATTTTATTTTTGTTCTTTACTTTTTGTTCCTGTTTAGTAATAAATAATTTATCTAGCCTCTGTTATGATTGTGTCTTTTATGTTTCAATTAGTGTTTGTGCCAAGTAAAGCCTTTAGGATCTTCTTGGGTGATTGTTGTTTGATCTTGCTGATAAAAACAGAAAGTATGCGCTCATGAAAATAATTTTCATTTTTTACCAGAGAGCGATAAAATACCAGTTCCAACTGCAGTAGATCAATATACAAATTATTTAGGTCTTCCTAATTTTTCAGAACTTTTGGAGTTACAAAAGTATTCGAAACCTCCAAATTGCTACAGACTGTTCTGTTTTGACAGATTCTATTTTTTGTGTGTTGGCTTATTTTGATAAATCTATGGCTAGTATCGGGAGGTATGAACCATGGAGAAGTTGGAATATAGTAGGTTTAACACCAATATAAATAAAGAATGAGTTAATTACAGTAGATTAAAGTGGTGGTTTTCTTTCTTATACTAACGGAGCTCGTGAGCTTTTCTGTTGAGTTTTGTGTTGTGAAGTTTTCAAGTTTTTGGGTAGAGATTTGATGGATTTTGGAACAAGGAGTGGAAAGAGCCTAAGCTTGGGTATGCCCAAGGCACCCCAAGGTAAAATTGAAGGACAACCAAAAGCCTAAACTTGGGGATGCCCCGCAAGGCATCCCCTCTTTCGTCTTCGTCTATCGGTAACTTTACTTGAGGCTATATTTTTATTCACCACATGATATGTGTTTTGCTTGGAGCGTCTTGTATGATTTGAGTATTTTCTTTTTAGTTTACCACAATCATCCTTGCTGCACACACCTTTTGAGAGAGATACACATGAATCAGAATTTATTAGAATACTCTATGTGCTTTGATAACCCAGAAGTATAGGGGATCGCAACAGTTTTCGATAAGTAAGAGTGTTGAACCCAACGAGGAGCTAAAGGTAGAACAAATATTCCCTCAAGTTCTATCGACCATCGATACAACTCTACGCATGCTTGATGTTCACTTTACCTAGAACAAGTATGAAACTAGAATTACTTTGTAGGTGTTGTTGGATAGGTTTTGCAAGAAAGTAAAGATTACATAAATAAAAAGTAGGGGCTGTTTAGATAAAGAAACAATAAAGTAAATATAGAGTGTGGAAAAGTGGTGGTAGGAGTTGCGAATGCCCCTAAGCAATTGACTACTAGGCCGATAGCAAGTATTATGTGGGAGAGGCCACTGCTAGCATGTCATCCCTGACTTGGAATTCTATGCACTTATGATTGGAACTATTAGCAAGCATCCGCAACTACTAAAGTTCATTAAGGTAAAACCCAACCATAGCATTAAGATATATTGGTCCCCCTTCAATCCCGTATGCATCAATTTCTATGCTAGGTTGAAGCTTCTATCACTCTTGCCCTCCAATACATAGTCCTATCAACATACAACTAACCCTATGGTGTGATCCACGCGCGCGCTCATATGATGGGCACCAAAGGACAGCAACATAACCACAAGAAAATTAAATCAATCATAGCAATTCATCAACCACCAATAGGACAACGAAAATCTACTCAGACATCATAAGATGGCAACACATCATTGGATAATAATATGAAGCATAAAGCACCATGTTCAAGTAGAGGGTACAGTGGGTTGCGGGAGAGTGGACCGCTATAGATAGAGGGGGGAAGGTGATGGAGATGTTGGTGAAGATGGCGGAGGTGTTGGTGTAGATCGCGGTGATGATGATGATGGCCACGGCAGTGTTCTGGCGCCACCGGAAGAGAAGGGGAGAGGGGGGCCCTTCCGCTTCTTCTTCCTTGACCTCCTCCCTAGATGGGAGAAAGGTTTCCCCTCTGGTCCTTGGCCTCCATGGCATGGGAGGGGCGACAGCCCCTCTGAGATTGGTTCTGTCTCTCTGTCTCTCTCTGTTTATGCGTTCTCTTCTTCTGCCCTTTCACCGTTTCGTATATATATGGAGATCCGTAACTCCAATTGGACCGAAACCTTCGTCGTGATTTTTTGCCAAAAATTAGCTTTCTTGCGGCCGAAGAAGGGCATCAACCGCCTTACGGGTGGCCCACGAGGGTCAGGGGCGCGCCCAGGGGGGCAGGCACGCCACCTGCCTCGTGGCTACCTCGGGCACCATCTCGCATGGATTTTTCTTCCGTAATTTTCCAAATATTCAAAAATAAGCTCCGTCTGTTTTTATCCCATTTGGATTCCGTTTGATATTGATATTCTGCGAAACATAAAACATGCAACAAACAAGAACTGGCACTAGGCACTGGATCAATATGTTAGTCCCAAAAATAGTATAAAAAGTTGCCAAAAGTATATGAAAGTTGTATAATATTGGCATGGAACAATCAAAAATTATAGAGACGACGGAGACGTATCAGCAACCCCAAGCTTAATTCATGCTCGTCCTCGAGTAGGTAAATGATAAAAAAAGATAATTTTTGATGTGGAATGCTACCTAGCATAATCTTGATCACATATCTAATCATGGCATGAATATTAAGACATGAGTGATTCAAATCAATAGTCTATCATTTGACATAAAAACAATAATACTTCAAGCCCACTAATAAAGCAATCATGTCTTTTCAAAATAACAAGGCCAAAGAAAGTTATCCCTATAAAATCATATAGTCTGGCTATGCTACATCTTCAGCACACAAAATATTCACATCATGGACAACCCCGATGACAAGCCGAGCAATTGGTTCATACTTTTTAACGCGCTTCAGCATTTTCAACCCTCATGCAATACATGAGTGTGAGCCATGGATATAGCACTATAGGTGGAATAGAATGGTGGTTGTGAAGAAGACAAAAAGGAGAAGATAGTCTCACATCAACTAGGTGTATCAATGGGCTATGGAGATGCACATCAATAGATATTAATGTGAGTGAGTAGGGATTGCCATGCAACGGATTCACTAAGAGCTATAAGTGTATGAAAGCTCAAACTAAAACTAAGTGGGTGTGCATCCAATTTACTTGCTCATGAAGACCTCGGGCATTTGAGGAAGCCCATCATTGGAATATACAAGCCAAGTTCTATAATGAAAACTCCCACTAGTATATGAAAGTGATAACTCAAGAGACTCTCTATATGAAGAACATGGTGCTACTCCGAAGCACAAGTGTGGTAAAAGGATAGTAACATTGCCCCTTCTCTCTTTTTCTCTCATTTTTTTGTTCTTTTTTGTTTTTTTTGGTGGGCTTCTTTGGCTTTTTTTATTTGGTATTCTTTGGCCTATTTTATTTATTTTTAAAGTCCGGAGTCTCATCCTGACTTGTGGGGGAATCATAGTCTCCATCATCCTTTCCTCACTGGTGCTATGCTCTAATAATGATGATCGTCACAGTTTTATTTACTTACAACTCGATATTACAACTCGATACTAGAAAAAAGATATGACTCTATATAAATGCCTCCGGTGGTGTACCGGGATGTGCAATGATCTAGCGTAGCAATGACATCAAAAAACGGACAAGCCATGAAAACATCATGCTAGCTATCTTACGATCATGCAAAGCAATATGACAATGAATGCTCAAGTCATGTATATGATGATGATGGAAGTTGCATGGCAATATATCTCGGAATGGCTATGGAAATGCCATGATAGGTAGGCATGGTCGCTGTTTTGAGGAAGGTATACGGTGGATTTATGGTACCGGTGAAAGTTGCGCGGTACTAGAGAGGCTCGCAATGGTGGAAGGGTGAGAGTGCGTATAATCCATGGACTCAACATTAGTCATAAAGAACTCACATACTTATTGCAAAAGTTTATTAGCCCTTGAAGCAAAGTACTACTACGCATGCCCCTAGGGGGATAGATTGGTAGGAAAAGTCCATCGCTCGTCCCCGACCACCACTCATAAGGAATACAATCAATAAATACCTCATGCTCCGACTTCGTTACATAGCGGTTCGCCATACATGCATGCTACGGGAATCAGAAACCTCAACACAAGTATTTCTACTAATCCACAACTACCCACTAGCATGACTCTAATATCACCATCTTTATATCGCAGAACTATTGCATGGAATCAAACATATCATATTCAGTGATCTACAAGTTTTATGTAGGATTTTATGACTAACTATGTGAATGACCAATTCCTGTCATCTCTCTAAATAGATATAAGTGAAGCAAGAGAGTTCAATTCTTTCTACAAAAGATATGCCCACGCTCTAACAAATATAAGTGAAGCAAAGAGCATTCTACAAATGGCGGTTTTCTATGTGAAGAAAAACAAGCAATCCAAACTTCAAATGATATAAGTGAAGCACATGAAGCATTCTATAAAGCCATACTCAAAATATATAAGTGAAGTGCATAGAGCATTCTATAAATCAACCAAGGACTATCTCATACAAGCATGGTGCATAAAAGAAAGATGAAAACTAAGTGCAAAAGACGCTCCAAGATTACACATATCACATGAACGAAACGAATCCGAAAACATACCGATACTTGTTGAAGAAAGAGGGGATGCCTTCCGGGGCATCCCCAAGCTTAGAAGCTTGAGTCTCCTTGAATATTTACTTGGGGTGCCTCGGTCATCCCCAATCTTGAGCTCTTGCGTCTGTTCCTTCTTCTCACATTGAGACCTTCTCGATCATCAAACACTTCATCCACACAAAACTTCAACAGAAAACTCAGTATGATCCGTTAGTATAGTAAAGCAAATGACTACTCTAAGTACTGTTGCAAACCAACTAATATTTTGTTTTTGCATTGTGTCTACTGTAGCATAGCTTTTCCATGGCTTAATCCACTGATACAAATCGATAGTTTCATCAAAACAAGTAAACTATGCATCAAAAACAGAATCTGTCTAAAACAGAACAGTCTGTAATAATCTGAACATTCACCATACTTATGGTACTTGAAAAATTCTACCAAAATTAGTAAAAACAAAAAAAAATTATATAAAGACAGTGCAAAAAGAATCGGAACCATTTGACGTTCCAGCTAAACATGTAAAATCGCGACTACAGCCAAAGTTTCTGTCCTGCACCGTAGAAAGAATCAAGCATATGTCTTGGCACATTATTTTTATAGTACAATGGAATTGTACAAGGGGATAATTATTTTTATTGAAAAGTTTCTGTAATCAAGATTCACAAAGTTTCTGTGAGCATGAACAAAGTTCAAGGAGCTCTCCCACTTCAACAATGCTTGTCTTTCTCACTTTCACTTTCCTTTTTAAAAAAGTTTTGGGTTCCCCTCTTTATTTTTGTTGTTTTTAAACTATATTAAAGCAATCAAAAGAAATAAATTAATCTCTAAAACATCCGGGTTGTCTCCCTGGCAGCGCTTTCTTTAAAGCCATTAAGCTAGGCATATAGTGCTCAAGTAATGTGTGACGCCTCCGATTCAATCGTACACTAATCATACACGCAAAGGTGTACGATCAAGATCAGGGACTCACGGGAAGATATCACAACACAACTCTACAAATAAAATAAGTCATACAAGCATCATAATACAAGCCAGGGGCCTCGAGGGCTCGAATACAAGTGCTCGATCATAGACGAGTCAGCGGAAGCAACAATATCTAAGTACAGACATAAGTTAAACAAGTTGCCATAAGATGGCTAGCACAAACTGGGATACAGATCGAAAGAGGCGCAGGCCTCCTGCCTGGGATCCTCCTAACTACTCTTGGTCGTCGTCAACGGGCTGCACGTAGTAGTAGGCACCTCCAGTGTAGTAGTCGTCGTCGACGGTGGCGTCTGGCTCCAGGGCTCCAGCATCTGGTTGCGACAACCAGGAAGGAAGGAAAGGGGAAAAAGGGGGGAGAAAGCAACCGTGAGTACTCATCCAAAGTACTCGCAAGCAAGAAACTACACTACATATGCATGGGTATATGTGTAAGGAGGCCATATCAGTGGACTGAACTGCAGAATGCCAGAATAAGAGGGGGATAGCTAATCCTGTCGAAGACTACGCTTCTGGCAGCCTCCGTCTTGCAGCATGTAGAAGAGAGTAGATTGACGTCCTCCAAGTAGCATCTCCAAGTAGCATCTCCAAGTAGCATCGCATAGCATAAACCTACCCGGCGATCCTCTCCTCGTCGCCCTGTAGAAAAGCGATCACCGGGTTGTCTGTGGAACTTGGAAGGGTGTGTTTTATTAAGTATCCGGTTCTAGTTGTCATAAGGTCAAGGTACAACTCCAAGTCATCCTGTTACCGAAGATCACGGCTATTCGAATAGATTAACTTCCCTGCAGGGGTGCACCAACTTACCCAACACGCTCGATCCCATTTGGCCGGACACACTTTCCTGGGTCATGCCCGGCCTCGGAAGATCAACACGTCGCAGCCCCACCTAGGCAAAACAGAGAGGCCAGCACGCCGGTCTAAACCTAAGCGCGTAGGGGTCTGGGCCCATCGCCCTGAGCACACCTGCACGTTGCGTGGGCGGCCGAAAGCAGACCTAGCCTAGTGGCGTTCTAGTCCAATTCGGCGCGCGCCGCTCCATCACTGACGTCTGAAGTGCTTCGGCTGATACCACGACGTCGGGATACCCATAACTACTCCCACGTAGATGGTTAGTGCGTATAGGCTCGTAGCCAACTCAGATCAAATACCAAGATCTCATTAAGCGTGTTAAGTATCCGCGAACGCTGAACAGGGCCAGGCCCACCTGTCTCCTAGGTGGTCTCAACCTGCCCTGTCGCTCCGCCACAAAGTAACAGTCGGGGGCCGTCGGGAACCCAGGCCCACCTCTACCGGGATGGAGCCACCTGCCCCTTCAGCCCCCAACTCCGAACAGTATCACAGGTAATGTAACAGTGTAAAGTATATAGTATATGCCCGTGATCACCTCCCGAGTGATCACGGCCCAATAGTATAGCAAGGCAGACTGACAAGAATGTAGGGCCAATAATGATAAACTAGCATACTATACTAAGCATTTAGGATTGCGGGTAAGGTATCAATGACTGTAGCAGCAATGTCAGGCTATGCATCAGAATAGGATTAACGGAAAGCAGTAACATGCTACACTACTCTAATGCAAGCAGTATAGAGGAGAATAGGCGATATCTGGTGATCAAGGGGGGGGGGGCTTGCCTGGTTGCTCTGGCAAGAGAGAGGGGTCGTCAACTCCGTAGTCGAACTGGTCAGCAGCAGCGTCGGTCTCGTAGTCTACCGGAGAGAAGAGGGGGAAGAAATAATGAATACAGAGCAAACAAAGCACCACAAAATATATCAAGGCAATACGCGGTGTTCGGTGTGCCCTAGCGCGGTAGTAGGTGATACCGGTGAAGGGGGGAAAACCCCCGGGAAAGTATTCCCGGTGTTTCGTGTTTTCGGGCAGAGGAGCCGGAGGGGGAAAGTTGCGGGTTCGATAGGTTAGGGGTGTGTGGCGGACGAACGGATCGCGTATCCGGATTTGTCTCGTCGTTCTGAGCAACTTTCATGTTGAAAATATTTTAATCCGAGTTACGGATTAAAAGATATGATTTTCTAAAGATTTTATTAATTTCTGGAATTTAATTAATTATTTAATCCAACATTATCCAGAATAGTAAATGATGATGTCAGCATGACATCAGAGTGATGTCAGCAGTCAACGTTGACCATTGACCTGGTCAACCTGACGTGTGGGTCCCTCTGTCATTGACTAAGATTAACTAAAACAGATTAATTAGTTTAATTAATAATTAGGTTAATCTAATCAGGATTAATTAACTTAATTAATTACTTAATTAATTAATTAATATTTTACTTATTTTAATTATTATTTATTTATTTATTTAATATTTTTTAATTCCTTTTTTTAACGTTCTAGGGGACGGCCCCACATGTCATAGGCGAGAGGCCATAGCGGGTGTGGGCTAACGGGTTAACGGGCGAGCCCGGATGGGCAACCGAGCGGGCGTTGTGGTCAGCGAGAGAAGGGGCGGGCGCGCGGCGCGACGCCGGCGAACGCAGAGGCGGGGTTGTGGTGTGAGGGTCGGACACGGTGAACGGGACAGCAAGGGAGCCGGGTTGGCACGGCGCAGCGGCTCCGACGAGCGGTGGCGAGGGGACGAGGTCCAACAGGGCAACAGCAGAAGCAGTTGCAGCAGCTAGGAGCAGGGGGGCACGGCGGGGCGCAGTGACCGCGGGCGTGGCCGGACCCCATCGAGGGCGCGGTGGCCGCGATGATAGAGAGGAAAGGGGGGCGAGGAAGTAGGGAAGGCGAAGGCCGGGGGCCTCACCAACGTTGCAGGGAAGAGGCAGCGATGCCTGGGGTAGACCGTCGACGAGGAGATGAGGAGGTCCGGTGGGAAGGTCCGGCGACGGCGAGGCCTTCAGGCGGCGAGGGAGGAGCCTCTGCGCGGCGGTGGCGCGAGGACGCCGATAGGCGGGGGATCCCCCGGCGCGGGCGCGGCAGCGGTGGTGGGGCTCC
>NC_041390.1:412943945-412970813 GCF_002162155.2 Triticum dicoccoides | reverse complement strand
ACAAACTGGGATACACTACTCTACTCTGGGCCGAGTGGGGGAGTGGGGGTATCGGTGGGTTAGGGTTTGGCCAGGGGGGGGGGCTAGGAGGCGCGGGTGGGCCGGCTTGGTTGGCCCGATGGCCAGCTGGGCCGAGGCCTAGTGGGGGGGAGGGGGCAGGCTTTTGTTTTTTGTTAGGTTCTGCTTTTCTTTTTATTTAATTGTTTTGTTGTTTCCATCCACTATAAAATATCTAGGCATTTTATAAAAATGTGTTTATTGCACCATATTTACATATGCAAATTATGGCACCGTCCGAACATTTTTGTTTAATATTTTGAAAGCTTTTGTCGTTTGACTTAGTTAGGATTTAAATTTGAATCGGTTTTGAATTAACCCGAGATTAACTACAGTGACAGAGGTGACGTGTCACCATTAACGTGAAATTACTGTAGCATGATTATCCGGGCGTCATAATTCTCCTCCACTACAAGAAATCTCGTCCCGAGATTTAAACGGTGGAGTAAGGGGCGAAGGTGTTGGTAGCGAAAAACCTAACGAGTCTTCTCGGTCTTGGCTTCCCTTTCGAAGAGGTTGATCCCTTTCGTTGATGTCTTCATTTCACTGCTTCAAGTCACCATGATCAATTTGTCATCCTTTCTTCGGGATCTCCATCGTACTTACGAATAGGTAAGGGACAGCTCTACAACGATAGGATGTTACAAGGGAAAATCTTCTGGGGGTTTCCCAAGTATGAACATATGAGTATCTCTCGAGTTGAACAAATGAAACACATCGAGAGCAAAGTAAGACGGTGCAATAAGAAGTTTCAAGCGGATAGGCAATCGTTCATTGCCTGAAACAGAGTGTGAATGGGGTTCAGAGCAACGGGAATAAGCATTGCGTCTGATACCAGAATAGATCACCAGGAAGGTGGCTCGTGATCTTTCATACGAAGCCAAGCGTGAGGATTAGCTTTAGTAACAGGGGTGCAGGAGAGTCAGGTTTCGATCCTGTGGAACTGTGGGTTATGGGCCCACCATGTGGTTGAAAGTAGGAAGGGGGCCGACATTTTGCACGGTCATGATAGTAAGGTGTGTCAAAGGGTAGCCTGTCAGATATGTCGGCAACAACATCGATACCAAGGGCGAGGGACGAAGAGAACCATTTTCCTGCTCGTTGAACGAGGCGGGCCAATAGGCAAAGTTCTCGTCCATCGGTGGTTACCGGAATGTTTTCAACAATAGTAACAGGGTCTTGCTGACAGAGTTGTACACCGAGGTGTTTACATAAGCAGGAGAACATTACTGCTTAGATCATATAGATCACAAGAAAGGTTAAACAAAACAATGGAAAGGAAAAGGTGATCATCAGATCAAATAGAACAATGGAATGGAAAATATGTTTATACACCTATTTCAGGGGTATATCCTTCCCAAGGACAAGCAGAACATGATAACCGTGACATGATATTAAGTAGAAAAGCCTCTAGGTGAGGGGAGAGAAATTTTCATGACATTATCCATACAGCGGTGTTTGGATAATTGAGCAAGAAACGTTTAGCATTGGGCTTCAAATGTTCTTGTTGAAACATCGGAGTACCATAGACATGCTTCGAGATAGAATTGACATGGTCTTCAGGTGAAGATCAAACTTTGGAAACACGAAGGATCCATCAGGAATAACTTGTAGAATAAGTCTTACAATTTCCCCATGGATGAACGGATAACCTTGCTGAAAAGGAATCTATAGTAATAGGTCCTCCAGCCGAGGGGGGGGTGCTAGGCATGACATCATGTTACCGGGTCATCAAAGGATCAACATCATAACTCTTGGAAAATGTCCCAACCATCATATCTGACCGAGATTCAGATCCGATTGGTGTCAGGATACCTCAGACTCAGGATGTCCGAGAAGAAAAGCTGCGGCACATATCGACGAAATGACATTGTAAGATTCTCGGGAAATGAACTATGGGAGCGGGTTCCTGAAACAATAGTTCATCATTAAACCAAGGAGAGGACAAGGAGGTGTCTGGTGAACTCAACGGCAATTCACCGATATTCCCAAAAGATGGATTTCCACCATTAGGTGAACAAGGAGATAACATTTGTCCGATCAAATGATATAAGGAAGTATGCTCGAGGAAAACATACACAATTAAACATTGGTTGAAAGGTGCGCCCGAAATGTGGATTGGGTTGCACGACCAATGTCAGAATGGTGATTCAATTAGCGAAGGACTTAGAATGAACTATCAATCATTAACTTCAAAGCAATAGGGTTGCTAGAAGTGCATAATCCAAACAACACCGTTCACTTGTGGGTACCCCGGTTGGAATCAACACGAGGACCAAGAAAGAATGGTGATGGTGAGAAGTATCATTATAGCAAGAATTCTTAAGAGGTGGAGCAATCCTCACAACATTCTTAACATCAAAGATGGTAATACTCCGCGGTAGAATATAACATAAGTTGGATAGCAAGGAACTCAAGGTACAACACAATACAGGAACAAGTTTTGTGTTGGAGGGAATGCAATAATGTTGTCGCTGATAACACCAATCATCGAGGGCAAGGATGGTATTTCTCATCATGATTTCAATAGATCTCTTGGAAGAGCTCAGAATGTTGATGATATTCACGACACATTTGTCGCGAGAGTTCATGAAAATGTAATCGATCGGTGATGACATCAAGTCAAAGTAATGATAAAGTGAAAGGTTATTGGAACCAAGGGTACGACACAAACTCGAAACCAAGCTTGTTGTTCAAGGCGAAATGATATGACGATGATGATCGACGTAAGGTTAGTTCATCGTCGAAAATTGTGCTCCGGGAAGAAGGACCGGGTAGCACAGTTAAAATTAGCTCGATAATGATATAGCCGATCAGGCTAGGAATGACCTGAAGGATTAATAAATTTGTAAGCAGTGATGGGTTCAAATACTTGTTGAATCGCAATGCGAACTCGATTCAGTTATCGGTGTCTTTGAGTGTATAATAACTCAGAGCCCGTGAAAAATTGGAATCAGTGGAAAGGTAGCACTTGATGAAGAACTCATAAGAAGTTATGCAGTTCCAAGATAATCTTGAGATACCAGGGGGTAATACTCGACACAAGATCAAAGTAAGGATTGGATGGGTGTATCTATCCATAGAAGACAATTGTTTTAACTTGTCCGAGAAATGGAATCAAGGAAGAACAATCATGGTCAGAACCACGGTTGCAAGGGATCAATTCACAGATACCATATGTTAGTTATCAAGGAAATAGTTATTATTACAAGAAGCTTCCATGATAGGATATACATCGCGTCCATGGGCATGAACACAAGGTTCGAGGTCGACTCCCACTTCTCCAAAGCATAACCTTACATTCACTTCTCGTTTCGATAATGGCATTAGTGTTGAAAGTTATACCTGGTGAAATACCAGATGAGTATGACCCGTGAAAACTTCCGAGTTCACACATAGTAAGGAAGGCATAGGTTCAACCCATCAGGGCGTCTTACGAACATATACCACAAACTTCGGGGTAAATAATACAAGCTCGAAAGTAGAGCATTGTTCAAAAGCAGATGATACAATTTACCAAGGCATTATATACCCATGGAAAGGCTCTCAAGGTTATTCAATATGAAGGACACTGTCGGATAAATTCCAACAAAGGAACCGATGGTCCACAAGGGATCTGAGGTGAGCACCGGTACTCAACCAGAGGAAGAAGAATGCACGGGCATCATATTATAGAACATCGGAATGATTCGATGCTTAGATAATAAAGGAATTTCGATTTCCAAAACAAAGGATCAGAAGCAGTCGCTCTGATCAAGGATGGATAAGTTGGATATACCAGAGGCACAATTGACGACAAATAGTTTGGTCGAGAACCAGCTCATGTTCAAAAATGATGTCTGAGCCGGAAGGATAATTTAGAAGGGTTGATAGATGATTGTGTGCATTCGCACACATGCTGAATCAATAGGATCAAAATGACGATGCCTAAGGATACTAACGAATATTGCCAGACATATGGAAAGCATCCATAATGCAAGCAGACAAGTATTGCAGAGCAATAAGCTATTAAGGATTTTTGGAGGATCAAATAGTATTTCGAAGACCATTGTGAAACACATGAACAACTAGGGGATGAGCGGATACTCGATAAGTGCGAGAATTATCCATAGGGGTATTCAGGTGACAAGGAACAGCAAGGCGATAAGCTCAAAGGATTATCGAGACAACGACGAGTGTTTCGAGGTATCTGGTAATAACAAGACCAACTGGGGATGAATGTAAGAATAACAACTGCAAGTAGTTATCCATAAGGGTTGACGGTGGAAGGGGAATTGCAAATGCGATGAACATAAGTTCTCGGGTTAACAACGGCGAGTATCTTCAGGGTCTTCACGTGCCGCAGACGATCATCATTAATAAGGGGCTCTCCGGGTGAAAGTGATAACGAGATGCTAATGTTAGATTTAGCAAAAATCATTTAACCCGAATAGAAGAGAAATAAGAGTCCCAGAGTATAGGTCGAGGAATAAAAGATCCTAATACCACCCAATGGCGACGTGGGCCCGTAAGGCACACAGCCATGTTAGTAAAAGTTTTGCAATGTCTAGACTCGACTTCGGCCAAGGAGTTGGAAGGGAGATTTCTACAGGCAGTCGGCTCTGATACCAACTTGTGACGCCTCCGATTCAATCGTACACTAATCATACACGCAAAGGTGTACGATCAAGATCAGGGACTCACGGGAAGATATCACAACACAACTCTACAAATAAAATAAGTCATACAAGCATCATAATACAAGCCAGGGGCCTCGAGGGCTCGAATACAAGTGCTCGATCATAGACGAGTCAGCGGAAGCAACAATATCTGAGTACAGACATAAGTTAAACAAGTTGCCATAAGATGGCTAGCACAAACTGGGATACACTACTCTACTCTGGGCCGAGTGGGGGAGTGGGGGTATCGGTGGGTTAGGGTTTGGCCAGGGGGGGGGGCTAGGAGGCGCGGGTGGGCCGGCTTGGTTGGCCCGATGGCCAGCTGGGCCGAGGCCTAGTGGGGGGGAGGGGGCAGGCTTTTGTTTTTTGTTAGGTTCTGCTTTTCTTTTTATTTAATTGTTTTGTTGTTTCCATCCACTATAAAATATCTAGGCATTTTATAAAAATGTGTTTATTGCACCATATTTACATATGCAAATTATGGCACCGTCCGAACATTTTTGTTTAATATTTTGAAAGCTTTTGTCGTTTGACTTAGTTAGGATTTAAATTTGAATCGGTTTCAAATTAACCCGAGATTAACTACAGTGACAGAGGTGACGTGTCACCATTAACGTGAAATTACTGTAGCATGATTATCCGGGCGTCACATAATGGATCCACCCGGATCCCAAGGTACATCGAAGCCAATTTTAATTTAACAATGATTTGTAATTTAGTAGTGAGCACAAAGTAACATATATCATATAACAACGAAGTATAACTCTCTTCCTATGCATCGGCATGTCATAAAAGAACAATTCATGCACACATAGTAAAGGCCAATGCATAGCATAAGCAGTTTCTTGCAATTTTATCATATTGGAAACATAGAGAGGTGGAGATATAGTTCCTCTCTCATAATAATTGCAAGTAGGAGCAGAAAGCACATGCATATTATATTCATCAAAATCATCATGTGCAACGGTAAAAGGCAACCCATCAATATAATCCTTAATAAGGGCAAACTTCTCCGGTATAGTGTAGTCGGGAGAATTCAAAAAGATAATAGGACTATCATGTGTGGGTGCAATAGCAACAATTTCATGTTTAACATAAGGAACTATAGCAAGTTCATCTCCATAAGCATAATTCATATTGGCATCTTGGCCACAAGCATAGCAAGCATCATCAAAAAGGGATATTTCTGAAGAATCAATGGGATTATAACAATCATCATAGCAATCATCCTTCGGTAAGCACGAAGGAAAATTAAACAATGTATGAGTTGAAGAGTTACTCTCATTAGAAGGTGGGCACGGGTAGCTAATACGCTCTTCCTCCTTTTGTTCTTCGCTCTCCTCCTCATCTTTTTCATCCAATGAGCTCACAGTTTCATCAATTTCTTGTTCCATAGACTCCTGCAAAATATTAGTCTCTTCTTGGACAACAGGGTAGTCCTCAATATATGGTTCAACATAGGCATTAGAAGCATAATTATCATAGCAATATTTAAGTATGGCAAAATTTTCAGATTTTAAAGAGCAGCATCATACATTTCAATCAAAGAAGCAATTTCATAAGCACCCTTAAAAGCAACAAATTCTTCAATTTGTTGAACATCATAGTAACTATAAACACCCTTAGCATATGAAGATACGCTTCCATTATCACTAAACTCACGTTGATAGGGAAGGTGTTTCTTAGGGTTTTCAGAACAACAAGTAATATCATATATTTCGCATAAATTCCAAGCATAGCATTGCAAACGATGAATTTGACCCAGTAAAATTTTCCCTTTTTCAGATATTCGGTGTCGCACATGACAAGCATGCTCATCTAAAGATTTGCTATCAACTAAGCTAGTTGGGGTTTCAGCACGAGCACAAAGGGATCGAAGATGATCCAAGTAATAAGCTTCAACAGTGTGATAGATTTTGAGTGGTTCTTCAACCATTGGTTTAGTAGGTACAACTAATTGTTTTGGTATTTTGTGTTTCCTACCCATAACTAAAGATGGAAAAAAAACTAAGAACAACAAATAAAAATTACTTAGTGCTACCTCTTTTAGCATTGCGTTGGTTTTCCCCGAAGAGGAACGGATGATGCAGCAAAGTAGCGTAAGTATTTCCCTCAGTTTTTGAGAACCAAGGTATCAATACAGTAGGAGGCTACGCGCGAGTCCCTCGTACCTGCACAAAACAAATAAATCCTCGCAACCAACGCAAATAGGGGTTGTCAATCCTATAGGGCCACTTACGAGAGTGAGATCTGATAGATATGATATGATAATATTTTTGGTATTTTTATGATAAAGATGCAAAGTAAAATAAAGGCAAAGTAAATAGCAAAGTAAATAACTAAGTAGTAGGAGATTAATATGATGAAGATAGAGCCGGGGGCCATAGGTTTCACTAGTGGCTTCTCTCGATAGCATAAGTATTCTACGATGGGTGAACAAATTACTGTTGAGCAATTGACAGAATTGAGCATAGTTATGAGAATATCTAGGTATGATCATGTATATAGGCATCACGTCCGAGGCAAGTAGAGCGACTCCTGCCTGCATCTACTACTATTACTGCACTCATCGACTGCTATCCAGCATGCATCTAGAGTATTAAGTTAAAAAAACAGAGTAACGCCTTAAGCAAGATGACATGATGTAGAGGGATAGACTCATGCAATATGAAGAAAAACCCATCTTGTTATCCTCGATGGCAACAATACGATACCTGCCTTGCTTCCCTTACTGTCACCGGGAAAGGTCACCACAAGATTGAACCCAAAGCTAAGCACTTCTCCAATTGCAAGAAAGATCAATCTAGTAGGCCAAACCAAACTGATAATTCAAAGAGACTTGCAAAGATAACCAATCATACATAAAAGAATTCATAGAAGATTCAAATATTATTCATAGACAGACTTGATCATAAACCCACAATTCATCGATCTCAAGAAACACACCGTAAAAAGAAGATTACATCGAATAGATCTCCACAAGAGAGGGGGAGAACATTGTATTGAGATCCAAAAAGAGAGAAGAAGCCATCTAGCTACTAACTATGGACCCGTAGGTCTTAAGTAAACTACTCACACTTCATCGGAGAGGCTATGGTGTTGATGTAGAAGCACTCCGTGATTGATGGCGCCTCCAGCGGAGCTCCGAAACAGGCCCCAAGATGGTATCTCGTGGATACAGAAAGTTACTACGGTGGAATTAGGGTTTTGGCTCCTGCTCTGATCGTTTGGGGGTACGTGGATATATATAGGAGGAAGAAGTACGTCGGTGGAGCAACAGGGGGGCCACGAGGGTGGAGGGCGCGCTGCCGGGGTTCTGATCCACGAGCACCTATGGGACCGGCGGACCGAGTCCCTTTCGGTTCGGCGGGGGCGGAGGTCGCACGAAGAGCGGATCGAGGCGAAGCACACGAGCAGTTTACCCAGGTTCGGGCCGCACGGATGCGTAAAACCCTACTCCTGCTTTGTGGTTTGTATTGAGTTCTTGCTCGGGAGCGTGTAGTGCTACAGTACACTCCAGCAGCTAACGAGACCGAGCGTGAGTGTTCTCTTTCTCCTCACCAGTCAACCCCCTCTATGTTGCGCATGGGCCTCCTTTTATATGATCAAGGGGTCACCGACAGGTGCCAGCGTAGACAAGGGCAAAAATGGAAAGGTGCTACGGTAGGTACATCTACCTGCTACAGTGTATCATACCTAACCCTGATGGCAGGGGACAAGGGCATTAAATGCCCGTTTGCGTCGTCTAAATAGTGCAAAAGGGACCGTCAGGGACGCCACCGCTCGCCACGATGGCAATCTTGTCAGCGCCGCTTGCCACCGCTCACCGCTGGCTGCACAGCCTCCCGCCACGTACGCCTGGAAGGGTCCCAGAGCGACACGTTGGTGGATGTGCTGGAGCGCGGGCGCAGAGTGGTGGCTTGCCGCGGCAAGCGCCTTGCCGCGGTCGTTGTCTTGTCGCGTCCGGGAGCTTCTCGCTCACCGGGCCTTGCCGGGACGCGTGGCGCGCCGCGGCAAGTTCCTTGAGATGCCTTGGTTGGCCTTCCCGGCAAGCTCCTCTTGCCGGGGTCTTGTCTCCTTAAGCGCCTTGCCTTGGTTGGCCTTCCCGGCAAGCTCCTCTTGCCGGGGTCTTGTCTCCTTGGCTTGGATACTTTGTTCTTGAATGGCTCCAAAGGAACCACGGAGGACCTTGGCGGTCACCCGGCAAGCCTTGCCGCGGGATGCTGCGACTGCCCGTGCACAAGTTCGGGATACTAAGGTACCCCTACTCTAGTACACCGACAGGAGCCCCCGGGCCTGGAGATGCCGGGGTTCTGATCCACGAGCACCTATGGGACCGGCGGACCGAGTCCCTTTCGGTTCGGCGGGGGCGGAGGTCGCACGAAGAGCGGATCGAGGCGAAGCACACGAGCAGTTTACCCAGGTTCGGGCCACATGGATGCGTAAAACCCTACTCCTGCTTTGTGGTTTGTATTGAGTTCTTGCTCGGGAGCGCGGAGTGCTACAGTACACTCCAGCAACTAACGAGACCGAGCGTGAGTGTTCTCTTTCTCCTCACCAGCCAACCCCCTCTACGTTGCGCATGGGCCTCCTTTTATATGATCAAGGGGTCACCGACAGGTGGCACCGTAGACAAGGGCAAAAATGGAAAGGTGCTGCAGTAGGTACAACTACCTGCTACAGTGTATCATACCTAACCCTGACGGCAGGGGACAAGGGCATTTAATGCCCGTCTGCGTCGTCTAAATAGTGCAAAAGGGACCGCCAGGGACGCCACCGCTCGCCACGATGGCAATCTTGTTAGCGCCGCTTGCCACCGCTCACCGCTGGCTGCACAGCCTCCCGCCACGTACGCCTGGAAGGGTCCCAGAGCGACATGTTGGTGGATGTGCTGGAGCACGGGCGCAGAGTGGTGGCTTGCCGCGGCAAGTGCCTTGCCGCGGTCGTTGTCTTGTCGCGTCCGGGAGCTTGTCGCTCACCGGGCCTTGCCGGGATGCGTGGCACGTCGCGGCAAGTTCCTTGAGATGCCTTGGTTGGCCTTCCCGGCAAGCTCCTCTTGCCGGGGTCTTGTCTCCTTAAGCGCCTTGCCTTGGTTGGCCTTCCCAGCAAGCTCCTCTTGCCGGGGTCTTGTCTCCTTGGCTTGGATACTTTGTTCTTGAATGGCTCCAAAGGAACCACGGAGGACCTTGGCGGTCACCCGGCAAGCCTTGCCGCGGGATGCTGCGACTGCCCGTGCACAAATTTGGGATACTAAGGTACCCCTACTCTAGTACACCGACACGCGCCTAGGGGGCAGGCGCACCCCGTACCTCGTGGCCTCCTGTTAGTTGGCTTGACATAGGGTCCAAGTCTCCTGAGTTGTATTCGGTGAGAAAATCACGTTCCCGAAGGTTTCATTCCGTTTGGACTCCATTTGATATTCCTTTTCTTTGAAACCCTAAAACAGGCAAAAAACAACAATTCTGGGCTGGGCCTCCGGTTAATAGGTTAGTCCCAAAAATAATATAAAAGTGGATAATAAAGCCCAATAATGTCCAAAACAGTAGATAATATAGCATGGAGCAATCAAAAATTATAGATACGTTGGAGACGTATCACTTAGTGATAAAGCAAACAAGCACACACGAGAATATTCACCCCACGCTATTGCTCCCTGGCAATGGTGCCAGAAAAAGGTCTTGATAACCCACAAGTATAGGGGATCGCAACAGTTTCCGATAAGTAAGAGTGTCGAACCCAACGAGGAGCTAAAGGGAGAACAAATATTCCCTCAAGTTCTATCGACCACCGATACAACTCTACGCACGCTTGATGTTCGCTTTACCTATAACAAGTATGAAACTAGATGTACTTTATAGGTGTTGTTGGATAGGTTTGCAAGAAAATAAAATATTACGTAAATAAAAAGTAGGGGCTGTTTAGATAAAGAAACAATAAAGTAAATATAGCTAGTGTGTAAAAGTGGTGGTAGGAGTTGCGAAATTGCCCCTAAGCAATTGACTACTTTACTAGACCGATAGCAAGTATTATGTGGGAGAGGCCACAGCTAGCAATTAACTACTTTACTAGTTTTTAGATTTTGATGCTAAAATTAATAAAAGTGGGATTGCAGAGGTCAAAACTTTACATAGCAATGAACCCACTATTTTGGATTTCAAGGAATTTAATTATGATAATTGCTCTTTGATATATTGTATTTCCTTGTTGCAATCTGTGTTAAATTCTCCTCATGTTTATGATCAATATAAAGCTTTTACTAAACATATCGTTGATGATTTGATACAATCTTATGAAGAAAAGCTTGCACTAGAAGTTTCTATTCCTAGAAAACTTTATGATAAGTGGGAACTTACTATTAAAATTAATATTAAAGATTATGAATGCTATGCTTTGTGTGATTTGGGTGCTAGTGTTTACATGATTCCAAAAACTTTGTGTGATGTGTTAGGTTTCCGTGAATTTGATGATTGTTCTTTAAATTTGCACCTTGCGGATTCCACCATTAAGAAACCTATGAGAAGGATTAACGATGTTCTTATTGTTGCAAATAGGAGTTATGTCCCCGTAGATTTCATTGTTCTTGATATAGATTGCAATCCTACATGTCCTATTATTCTTGGTAGACCTTTCCTTAGAACGATTGGCGCAATTATTGACATGAAAGAATGAAATATTAGATTCCAATTTCCGTTAAGGAAAGGCATGGAACACTTTCCTAGAGAGAAAATTAAATTTCCTTATGAATCAATTATGAGAGCCACTTATGGATTGCATACCAAATATGACAATACCTAGATCTACTCTTGCTTTTATGCCTAGCTACGGGTGTTAAACGATAGCGCTTGTTTGGAGGCAACCCAATTTTATTTTTGTTCTTTACTTTTTGTTCCTGTTTAGTAATAAATAATTTATCTAGCCTCTGTTATGATTGTGTCTTTTATGTTTCAATTAGTGTTTGTGCCAAGTAAAGCCTTTAGGATCTTCTTGGGTGATTGTTGTTTGATCTTGCTGATAAAAACAGAAAGTATGCGCTCATGAAAATAATTTTCATTTTTTACCAGAGAGCGATAAAATACCATTTCCAACTGCAGTAGATCAATATACAAATTATTTAGGTCTTCCTAATTTTTCAGAACTTTTGGAGTTACAAAAGTATTCGAAACCTCCAAATTGCTACAGACTGTTCTGTTTTGACAGATTCTATTTTTTGTGTGTTGGCTTATTTTGATAAATCTATGGCTAGTATCGGGAGGTATGAACCATGGAGAAGTTGGAATATAGTAGGTTTAACACCAATATAAATAAAGAATGAGTTAATTACAGTAGATTAAAGTGGTGGTTTTCTTTCTTATACTAACGGAGCTCGTGAGATTTTCTGTTGAGTTTTGTGTTGTGAAGTTTTCAAGTTTTTGGGTAAAGATTTGATGGATTTTGGAACAAGGAGTGGCAAGAGCCTAAGCTTGGGTATGCCCAAGGCACCCCAAGGTAAAATTGAAGGACAACCAAAAGCCTAAACTTGGGGATGCCCCGCAAGGCATCCCCTCTTTCGTCTTCGTCTATCGGTAACTTTACTTGAGGCTATATTTTTATTCACCACATGATATGTGTTTTGCTTGGATCGTCTTGTATGATTTGAGTATTTTCTTTTTAGTTTACCACAATCATCCTTGCTGCACACACCTTTTGAGAGAGATACACATGAATCGGAATTTATTAGAATACTCTATGTGCTTTGATAACCCAGGAGTATAGGGGATCGCAACAGTTTTCGATAAGTAAGAGTGTCGAACCCAACGAGGAGCTAAAGGTAGAACAAATATTCCCTCAAGTTCTATCGACCATCGATACAACTCTACGCATGCTTGATGTTCGCTTTACCTAGAACAAGTATGAAACTAGAATTACTTTGTAGGTGTTGTTGGATAGGTTTTGCAAGAAAGTAAAGATTACATAAATAAAAAGTAGGGGCTGTTTAGATAAAGAAACAATAAAGTAAATATAGAGTGTGGAAAAGTGGTGGTAGGAGTTGCGAATGCCCCTAAGCAATTGACTACTAGGCCGATAGCAAGTATTATGTGGGAGAGGCCACTGCTAGCATGTCATCCCTGACTTGGAATTCTATGCACTTATGATTGGAACTATTAGCAAGCATCCGCAACTACTAAAGTTCATTAAGGTAAAACCCAACCATAGCATTAAGATATATTGGTCCCCCTTCAATCCCGTATGCATCAATTTCTATGCTAGGTTTAAGCTTCTATCACTCTTGCCCTCCAATACATAGTCCTATCAACATACAACTAACCCTATGGTGTGATCCACGCGCGCGCTCATATGATGGGCACCAAAGGACAGCAACATAACCACAAGAAAATTAAATCAATCATAGCAATTCATCAACCACCAATAGGACAACGAAAATCTACTCAGACATCATAAGATGGCAACACATCATTGGATAATAATATGAAGCATAAAGCACCATGTTCAAGTAGAGGGTACACCGGGTTGTGGGAGAGTGGACTGCTGTAGATAGAGGAGGGAAGGTGATGGAGATGGTGGAGGTGTTGGTGTAGATCGCGGTGATGATGATGGCCACGACAGCGTTCCGGTGCCACCGGAAGAGAAGGGGAGAGGGGGCCCTTTGTCTTCTTATTCCTTGACCTCCTCCCTAGATGGGAGAAGGGTTTCCCCTCTGGTCCTTGGCCTCCATGGCATGGGAGGGGCGAGATCCCCTCTGAGATTGGATCTGTCTCTCTGTCTCTCTCTGTTTCTGCGTTCTCTTCTTCTGCCCTTTCACTATTTCGTATATATATGGAGATCCGTAACTACAATTGGACCGAAACCTTCGCCGTGATTTTTTTACCAAAAATTAGCTTTCTTGCGGCCGAAGAAGGGCATCAACCGCCTTACGGGTGGCCGACGAGGGTCAGGGACGCGCCCCCTGCCTCATGGCCACCTCGGGCACCGTCTCGCGTGGATTTTTCTTCCGGAATTTTCCAAATATTCCAAAAATAAGCTCTGTCCGGTTTTATCCCGTTTGGATTCCGTTTGATATTGATATTCTGCGAAACATAAAACATGCAACAAACAGGAACTGACACTAGGCACTGGATCAATATGTTAGTCCCAAAAATAGTATAAAAAGTTGCCAAAAGTATATGAAAGTTGTATAATATTGGCATGGAACAATCAAAAATTATATATACGGAGACGTATTAGCATCCCCAAGCTTAATTCCTGCTCGTCCTCGAGTAGGTAAATGATAAAAAAAGATAATTTTTGATGTGGAATGCTACCTAGCATAATCTTGATCACATATCTAATCATGGCATGAATATTAAGACACGAGTGATTCAAAGCAATGGTCTATCATTTGACATAAAAACAATAATACTTCAAGCCCACTAATAAAGCAATCATGTCTTTTCAAAATAACAAGGCCAAAGAAAGTTATCCCTACAAAATCATATAGTCTAGCTATGCTCCATCTTCACCACACAAAATATTCACATCATGCACAACCCCGATGACAAGCCAAGCAATTGGTTCATACTTTTTAACGCGCTTCAGCATTTTTAACCCTCACGCAATACATGAGCGTGAGCCATTGATATAGCACTATAGGTGGAATAGAATGGTGGTTGTGGACAAGACGAAAAGGAGAAGATAGTCTCACATCAACTAGGCATATCAACGGGCTATGGAGATGCCCATCAATAGATATTAATGTGAATAAGTAGGGATTGCCATGCAACAGATGCACTAAGAGCTATAAGTGTATGAAATCTCAAACTGAAACTAAGTGGGTGTGCATCCAACTTGCTTGCTCATGAAGACCTCGGGCGTTTGAGGAAGCCCATCATCTGAATATACAAGCCAAGTTCTATAATGAAAACTCCCACTAGTATATGAAAGTGATAACTCAAGAGACTCTCTATATGAAGAACATGGTGCTACTTTGAAGCACAAGTGTGGTAAAAGGATAGTAACATTGCCCCTTCTCTCTTTTTCTCTCTTTTTTTTGTTCTTTTTTGTTTTTTTGGTTGGCTTCTTTGGCCTCTTTTTTTATTTGGGCTTATTTGGCCTCTTTTATTTATTTTTAAAGTCCGGAGTCTTATCCCGACTTGTGGGGGGAATCATAGTCTCCATCATCCTTTCCTCACTGGGGCTATGCTCTAATAATGATGATCATCACACTTTTCTTTACTTACAACTCGATACTAGAACAAAGATATGACTCTATATAAATGCCTCCGTCGGTGTATCGGGATGTTCAATGATCTAGCGTAGCAATGACATCAAAAAATGGACAAGCCATGAAACCATCATGCTAGCTATCTTACAATCATGCAAAGCAATATGACAATGAATGCTCAAGTCATGTATATGATGATGATGGAAGTTACATGGCAATATATCTCGGAATGGCTATGGAAATTCCATGATAGGTAGGTACGGTGGCTGTTTTGAGGAAGGTATATGGTGGATTTATGGCACCGGCGAAAGGTGCGCGGTACTAGAGAGGCTAGCAATGGTGGAAGGGTGAGACTGCGTGTAATCCATGGACTCAACATTAGTCATAAAGAACTCACATACTTATTGCAAAAGTTTATTATCCCTTGAAGCAAAGTACTACTACACATGCCCCTAGGGGGATAGATTGGTAGGAAAAGACCATCGCTCGTCCCCGACCGCCACTCATAAGGAATACAATCAATAAATACCTCATGCTCCGACTTCGTTACATAACGGTTCACCATACGTGCATGCTACGGGAATCACAAACCTCAACACAAGTATTTCTACTAATCCACAACTACCCACTAGCATGACACTAATATCACCATCTTTATATCGCAAAACTATTGCAAGGAATCAAACATATCATATTCAGTGATCTACAAGTTTTATGTAGGATTTTATGACTAACCATGTGAATGACCAATTCTTGTCATCTCTCTAAATAGATATAAGTGAAGCAAGAGAGTTTAATTCTTTCTACAAAAGGTATGCCCACGCTCTAACAAATATAAGTGAAGCAAAAGAGCATTCTACAAATGGCGGTTTTCTATGTGAAGAAAAACAGGCAATCCAAACTTCAAATGATATAAGTGAAGCACATGAAGCATTCTATAAAGCCATACTCAAAAGATATAAGTGAAGTGCATAGAGCATTATATAAATCAACCAAGTACTATCTCATACCGGCATGGTGCATAAAAGAAAGATGAAAACTAAATGCAAAAGACGCTCCAAGATTGCACATATTGCATGAACGAAACAAATCCGAAAACATACCGATACTTGTTGAAGAAAGAGGGGATTCCTTCTGGGGCATCCCCAAGCTTAGATGCTTGATTCTCCTTGAATATTTACTTGGGGTGCCTCGGGAATCCCCAAGCTTGAGCTCCTACCTCTCTTCCTTCTTCTCACATCGGGACCTTCTCGATCATCGAACACTTCATCCACACAAAACTGTAACAGAAAACTCGGTAAGATCCGTTAGTATAATAAAGCAAATCACTACTCTAAGTACTATTGCAAACCAATTCATATTTTGTTTTTGCATTGTGTCTACTATAACATAGCTTTTCCATGGCTTAATACACTGATGAAAATCGATAGTTTCATCAAAACAAGTAAACTATGCATCAAAAACAGAATTTGTCTAAAACAGAACAGTCTGTAATAATCTGAACATTCACCATACTTATGTTACTTGACAAATTCTATAAAAATTAGGAAAAATAAATATATATATATAAATAAATTGCGAAAAGAATCAGAACCATTTGACGTCCCAGCTCAAAATGTAAAATCGCGCACTACAGCCAAAGTTTCTGTCCTGCACTGTACAAACCATCAAGCAAATGTAAACATCCTAAAGGCAAACCTTGGCACATTATTTTTATAATACAATGGAATTGTACAAGGGGATAATTATTTTTATTGAAAAGTTTCTGTAATCAAGATTCACAAAGTTTCCGTGAGCATGAACAAAGATCAAGGAGCTCTTCCACTTCAACAATGCTTGTCTTTCTCACTTTCACATTCCTTTTTGAAGAAGTTTTGGGTTCCCCTATTTATTTTTGTTGTTTTTAAACTATATGAAAGCACTCAACAGAAATAAATGACTCTCTAAAACTTTCGGGTTGTCTCCCTGGCAGCGCTTTCTTTAAAGCCATTAAGCTAGGCATATAGTGCTTAAGTGATGGATGCACCCGGATCCCAAGGTATATCAAAGCCATCTTTAATTAACAATGATTTGTAATTTAGTAGTGAGCATAAAGTAACATATATCATATAATAATGAAGTCTAACTCTCTTCCTAGGCATCGGCATGTCATAAAAGAACAATTCATGCACACATAGTAAAGGTCAATGCATAGCATAAGCAGTTTCTTGCAATTTTATCATATTGGAAACATATAGAGGTGGAGATATAGTTCCTCTCTCATAATAATTGCAAGTAGGAGCAGAAAGCACATGCATATTATATTCATCAAAATCATCATGTGGGAATTTAAAAGGCAACCCATCAATATAATCCTTAATAAGGGCAAACTTCTCCGATATAGTGTAGTCGGAAGAATTCAAAAAGATAATAGGACTATCATGTGTGGGTGCAATAGCAACAATTTCATGTTTAACATAAGGAACTATAGCAAGTTCATCTCCATAAGCATAATTCATATTGGCATCTTGGCCACAAGCATAGCAAGCATCATCAAAAAGGGATATTTCAAGAGAATCAACAGGATCATAACAATCATCATAGCAATAAGTATGTGAGTTCTTTATGACTAATGTTGAGTCCATGGATTATACGCACTCTCACCCTTCTACCATTGCTAGCCTCTCATGTGCCGCACAACTTTCGCCGGTACCATAAACCCATCATTTACCTTCCTCAAAACAGCCACCATACCTACCTATTATGGCATCCCATAGCCATTTCGAGATATATTGCCATGCAAATTTCCACCGTTCCGTTTATTATGACACGCTTCATCATAGTCATATTGCTTTGCATGATCATATAGTTGACATCGTATTTGTGGCATGGCCACCTTTCATAATTTTTATACATGTCACTCTTGATTCATTGCACTTCCCGGTACACCACCGAAGGCATTCACATAGAGTCATATTTTGTTCTAAGTATCGAGTTGTAATTCTTGAGTTGTAAGTAAATAAAAGTGTGATGATCTTCATTATTAGAGCATTGTCCCATGTGAGGAAAGGATGATGGAGACTATGATTCCCCCATAAGTCGAGATGAGACTCCAGACGAAAAATAAATAAATAAATAAATAAATAAATAAAGAGGCCATAAAAAAGAGAAGGCCAAAACAAAAAATATAAATGAGAGAAAAGAGAGAAGGGGAAATGTTACTATCCTTTTACCACACTTGTGCTTCAAAGTAGCACCATGATCTTCATGATAGAGAGTCTCTTATGTTGTCACTTTCATATACTAGTGGGAATTTTACATTATAGAACTTGGCTTGTATATTCCAATGATGGGCTTCCTCAAATTGTGCTAGGTCTTCGTGAGCAAGCAAGTTGGATGCACACCCACTTAGTTTCTTTTGTTGAGCTTTCATACACTTATAGCTCTAGTGCATCCGTTGCATGGCAATCCCTACTCACTCACATTGATATCTATTGATGGGCATCTCCACAGTCCATTGATACGCCTAGTTGATGTGAGACTATCTTCCTCCCTTTTGTCTTCTTCACAACCACCATTCTATTCCATCTATAGTGCTATGTCCATGGCTCACGCTCATATATTGCGTAAAAGTTGATTTTTTTGAAAAGGATAAGTATGAAAAATTTGCTTGGCTTGTCATCCGGGTTGTGCATGATGGGAGCATTTTGTGTGACAGAGATGAAGCATGGCCAAACTATATGATTTTGTAGGGATGAGCTTTCTTTGGCTATGTTATTTTGAGAAGACATAATTGCTTGGTTAGTATGCTTGAAGTATTATTATTTTTATGTCAATACTAAACTTTTGTCTTGAATCCTTTGGATCTGAACATTCATGCCACAATAAAGAAAATTACATTGAAATTATGTTAGGTAGCATCCCACATCAAAAATTCTGTTTTTATCATTTACCTACTCGAGGACGAGCATGAATTAAGCTCGGGGGTGCTTGATACGTCTCCAACGTATCTATAATTTTTTATTGTTCCATGCTATTATATTATCTGTTTTGGATGTTTAATGGGCTTTAATATGCTCTTTTATATTATTTTTGGGACTAACGTATTAACCGGAGGCCCAGTGCCAGTTTCTCTTTTTGCCTATTTTAGTGTTTCACGGAAAAGGAATATCAAACGGAATCCAAACAGAACGAAACCTTCGCGAGGATCTTTCTTGGAACAAACGCAAACTAGGACACTTGGAGTGGAAGTCTGGATCTCCGCGAAGCTTCCACGAGGCAGGAGGTCGCGCCCCCCACAGAGCTCCACCGACGTACTTCTTTCGCCTATATATACTCTTATACCCTAAAAACATCAGGAAGAGCCACGAAACTGCTTTTCCACCGCCGCAACCTTCTATACCTGTGAGATCCCATCAAGGGCCTTTTCTGGCGATCTGCCGGAGGGGGATTCGATCACGGAGGGCTTCTACATCAACACCATAGCCTCTCCGATGATGTGTGAGTAGTTTACCACAGACCTTCCGATCCATAGTAATTAGCTAGATGGCTGCTTCTCTCTATTTGGTTATCAATACAAAGTTCTGCTCGATGTTCTTGGAGATCTATTCAATGTAATACTTTTTGTGGTGTGTTTGCCGAGATCCGATGAATTGTGGATTTATGATCAAGTTATCTATGAACAATGTTTGGTTCTTCTCTGAATTCTTATATGCATGATTTGATATCTTTGCAAGTCTCTTCGAATTATCGGTTTAGTTTGGCCTACTAGATTGATCTTTCTTTCATTGGGAGAAGTGCTTAGCTTTGGGTTCAATCTTGCGGTGTCCTTTCCCAATGACAGTAGGGGAAGCAAGGCACGTATTGTTTTTTTCCATCGAGGATAAAAAGATGGGGTTTATATCATATTTCTTGAGTTTATCCCTCTATATCATGTCATCTTTCCTAAAGCGTTACTCTGTTCTTGTGAACTTAATACTCTAGATGCATGCTGGATAGCGGTCGATGTGTGGAGTAATAGTAGTAGATGCATAATCGTTTCGGTCTACTTAACATGTACGTGATGCCTATGTTCATAATCATTGCCAATATATTCTCATAATTATGCACTCTTCTATCAATTGCTCGGCAGTAGTTTGCTCACCCACCATAATACTTGCTATCATGAGAGAAGCCACTAGTGAAACCTATGGCCTCCGGGTCTCTTTCTTATCATATTGCATCTCTTTTTATTTACATCGCATCTCGTTTATTATTTGGCAATCTTTACTTCCAATCTATACAACCAAAATACCAAAAATATTTATTTTATTATCTTTATCAGATCTCACTTACGCAAGTGACCGTGAAGGGATTGACAACCCATTTATCGTGTTGGTTGCGAGGTTCTTGATTGTTTGTGCAGGTACTAGGTGACTTGCGTCTTATCTCCTACTGGATTGATACCTTGGTTCTCAAAAACTGAGGGAAATACTTACGCTACTTTGCTGCATCACCCTTTCCTCTTCAAGGGAAAACCAACGGATGCTCAAGAGGTAGCATGCATCTCAAGCCTTGTCCACAAAGAGAAAGCCATTGCTCCATACACTCTGTTTCATACATGATAAGGGGCCCCCTTTCAAAATGCTTTGACACCCCACAGGGCCGCGCTCGGGGGTTTCCCTTTGTTACACAGGTTAAGGCAAGGAGAGCGTGGGGCTAGCGGGAAGTGTTGCCTCCTTCGCTGACCTTGCTATCTTTGTCCCAGCCATCGGAGTTGTCGCTAGTGTCATCTGCATCATCGTCGTCTGCACCATCATCTTCGACCACCACCACGGCCGCGTCATTGATACATCTCCAACGTATCTATAATTTATGAAGTATTCATCCTATTATTTTATCATTCTTGGGTGTTTCACAATCATTTTAAGGCAACTTTATATCATTTTTTGGGACTAACCTATTGACCTAGTGCCCAGTGCCAGTTGCTATTTTTTGCTAGTTTTTTACATCGCAGAAAATCAATATCAAACGGAGTCCAAACACCGCGAAACTTTACAGGGTTTTTTTTGGACCAGAAGGAAGCCAATGGGCTAGAGCTACAACTGGTGGTGCCCCGAGGGGATCACAACCCACCAGGGCACGCCAGGGCCCCCTATCGCCCCTAGGTGGGTTGTGCCCACCTCGGTGGCCTCCCACACCCCCTCTTTGCACTATAAATTCCCAAATATTCCGAAACCCTTCGGGGTTAACCTAGATCAGAAGTTCCGCCGCCACAGGGCTCCGTAGCCATTGAAAACCAATCTAGTCCCGTCTCGGCACACTGCCGGAGGGGGGAATCATCTCCAGTGGCCATCTTCATCATCCCGACAACTACCACGATGAGGACGGAGTAGTCCACCCTCGGGGCCGAGGGTTTGTACCAGTAGCTATATGCTTTATCTCTCTCTCTCTCTCATGATCTATATCATTGGCTTTGTTAATATAGTTGGATCATATGATGTTTCTCCCCTCTATACTCTTGTTGTGATGAATTGAATCTTTACCCTTTGAAGTTTTGTCATATCGGATTGAATATTCAGGGATGAGAACACATGATATATGTCTTGCGGTATGAATACTTGAGGTGACAATTGGGGTATCTTATTGATTCACTTGATATATGTTATGGCATTCAACTCGCAGATTCCTGCGGTGATGTTGGGGTAATCTATGCATAGGGGTTGATGCATGTTTTTCTCCGGTAGAAACTTCGAGGTCTCTTTATAGTTCTTTTTGTGGATTGAGTATTATGAATATGATTATGCTTTGGTGTTATTCTAGTACGAACTCTAGGATAGATCGAACAGAAACAAAAGCTTTGTGTTATTTTAGTACGAACTTTTGAATAGATCGATCGGACAGAATAGATTTGAGGTGTCTTCGTACACTACAAACAATTCCTATCTTTTGTTCTCCTCTAATAGGAACTCGGGAGTGATTCTTTATTGTACTTTGAGGGATAATCATATGATTCAACTATGTTAGCACTGTTGAGAGATTGCAGTAGTGAAAGTACGGACCCTAGGCATTGTTTTTAAGCATTGAAATACCGTTTTTGTGCCCGTTTACTATTTGCTACCATGATTTTTTATTTATTCAGATTATAAAAATATATTTCTACCATTCATATTACACTTTTATCACCATCTCTTCGCCGAACTAGTGCACCCACTACTAGAAAAAGGGCTATAGATGGGATTGATACTAATGGCGCACCAGACAAGCGGTGCGCCATTAGTATATACTAATGGCGCACCACCTACTGATACGCCATTAGAGTTGAAACTACTAATGGCGCACCTGGCCCAGGGTGCGCCATTAGTATCAATTTTTTTAACTAGTGCGCCTGTCCAAACATACTAATGGCGCATCCAGATACAGTGCGCCATTACTAGTTGTAACTAGTAATGGCGCACCAGCCGTAAAGTGCGCCACTAATGTTGTTTTTCTATTATATTTTTTATTCCCTTTTTTGCAAAACTACTAATGGCGCACTGTTCCACCGTGCGCCATTACTAGTTTAAACTAGTAATGGCGCACTATGGGACAGTGCGCCATTAGTATATTTTTTTTTGCAAAACTACTAATGGCGCAGCACCAGGAGGTGCGCCATTAGTAACCTGGATTACTAATGGCGCATTTAGAGTTGGTGTGCCATTAGTAAGTGGGCAGCAACAAGATATTTTGGACAGCCTCTCCTACCCACACTCACTTTCTCCCCACTTCATTCTCTCCACCTCCTCCTTGTCTCGGGTGCCTCCTCTTTTTCACCTCATTTCCACCATAGATTCATTCAATTTAAGTGGTTAAATTACCTTGTTTTGATAGGTAAGTAAGGGGGAAACTATATTTATGTTGTTCTCCCTACAACAATGTGCATATGCACTTTTTATGGCCTAGCTAGATCTATGTATGTTCGTGGTGTTGCATATGTTTGTGGTGTTGCATATGTGTTTGTGTTTGGAGGTGTACCGGTATTTGAAATTCGATAGTTGCCAATATTTTGCCGGAATGTTGATTCATTTCCGTTTCGGCGAGAATTTTGGCATTAAGAATTCTTTTTGGTCCTATTTTTAGGGAAAGTCATGCCAAATTTTTTCTTGGTTCTAAAATATCGTTTTGCTCTACCCCGCAGGTGACCATGGTCCGCATGATGACCGAAGGCATCGTGAATAGGTTTTTGAGGTCCACGAAGGCCGAGATGCTTCAAAAGAACAAGATGGAGATAAGATGTCCGTGTCGAAGATGCAAGCTGAAGAGCCTTATTGCGGACCCGGAATCCGGGCAGGTGCGGGACCACCTGCTCTTGCGTGGTTTCATGGATGGCTATCGGTGGCAAGGTGATGAAGATGACTACGAAGTCGTCCATGGGGGCTGGGCAAGAAATGAGGAAGGGCAGCAAGACAACCACCGCGGCTCGGGCGGGCGAGAAGACGAAGAATCCCGAGGAGATGATCACGACGGTCATGTTGTACACAGTCATCATGTAGAAGATGCAGGACATGATGATGAGGACGATGCCGGAGCAGTCGAAGGGCATGATCATGAAGATGATGATGCCGGCGGAGCAGACGACGCTGGACCATTGATGGGCTGGGTGCAGGACCCTCATATTCAAGAGCTGCTTCTCAAGCAGACGGATAACGCAAGAGCTGCCGCCCGAGAGAAAGCCAAGATGGATCAACTTGAGTTAGACGCGGTTACTCCATTGTATGAAGGATGCAGGCCCGAGGATACCCGCCTGAAAGTAACGCTCATGGCTCTAGAGATGAAGGTAAAACACAAAATGACCGATGCATGCTTCGACGAGAACATGTCATTCTGGCACAAACGTCTTCCCGAGGGGAACAAGTGCCCAACCAGTTTGGAGGAGGCGAAGAAAATCATGTGTCCTCTAGATTTACCGCACGTGAAATACCATGTGTGCATGAACAATTGCATCATTTATCGGGATGAGCACGCGGAGTCTACCATATGTCCGGTGTGCGGCGTCACTCGATACAAGAAGAGGAAGAAAGCTCCTCGAAAAGTGGTGTGGTACTTTCCGATCACTCCTCGTATGCAGCGGTATTTCGCGGACCCTAAGGTAGCAAAGCTCCTGCGTTGGCATGCGGATAGGGAGGAGAAGAAGCGAGAAGATGACGCAAATGATCCGGAGATAGATAAAAAAAGACAAGATGCTGAGTCACCCTAAGGATGCGAGCCAGTGGCAAGCGTTGAACTTCGAAGACCCAGAATTTGAGAATGATCCAAGGAACATCGTGCTGGGCGCGAGCACCGATGGAGTCAATCCGTTTGGCAGCCAGAGAAGCACACATAGCACCTGGCCTGTGTTTGTGTGGATGTACAACCTTCCCCCCTGGTTGTGCATGAAGAGGAAGTACATTCACATGAGTATGCTAATTGAAGGACCGAAACAACCAGTGAACGACATCAATCTGTATCTGGGGCTGCTGAAAGAGGAGCTTGACACGCTGTGGAAAACGCCAGCCAATACGTGGGCCGCCGCAGAGAAAGAATATTTCCCTATGAGAGCCGCGCTGCTTACGACGGTGCACGACTATCTCGGTTACGGATATGTCGCGGGGCAGGTGGTCCACGGATTTTCTGGATGCGTCAGGTGCATGGATGACACAACGTATCGCCAGCTAGATAGAGATCCTGGGTCTTCGAAAACCGTGTTCATGGGACATCGAAGGTGGCTTCGCGACGATGACCCATGGAGAAAACGCAAGGATCTGTTTGATGGTGAAACCGAACCCCGAGGACGCCCGCGTACGAGGAGCGGCGAGGAAATAGACGAGCTGTTGAAAAATGGGAAAGACTGCCCACTGCCGGAAAGAAGCAAAAGGCGCCAGAGCCAGGAAAGAAGCGAAAGGCGCCAGAGCCTCTGCTGAAGGTATGGAAAACGAGGTCTGTTTTCTGGGACTTGCCGTACTGGAAGATCCACCGTGTGCCTCACAGCCTTGATGTCATGCATATCACGAAGAACGTGTGCGAGAGTCTGCTTGGTACCCTGCTCAACATGCCAGAGAGGACCAAAGATGGGCCGAAAGCAAGGGCAGACTTGAAATCAATGGGCATCAGGCAGGAGCTTCACGCTATATATGATGATGATGATGATGATGATGATGATGAGGCGAAGCAGGACACGGAAAGTCGTCACAAAGGCAAAAAGGCCAAGAAGACCAGAAATGACTACCCTCCCGCGTGCTTCACTCTAAGTCAGGAGGAGATCGAGCAGTTTTTCACCTGCCTCATAGGAGTAAAACTTCCTTACAGTTACGCGGGGAAGATAAGCAGATACCTAGACCCAGCGAAGCTGAAGTTCAGCGGGATGAAGTCTCACGACTGTCATGTGCTGATGACGCAGATACTTCCAGTTGCAATCCGTGGGATCATGGACGCGCACGTCCATGAAACCCTATTTGGCCTATGCAACTTTTTCGACGTCATCTCTCGGAAGTCTGTTGGCGTGAGGCAACTCAGAAGGCTACAGGAAGAGATCGTGGTGATACTATGCGAGCTTGAGATGTACTTCCCGCCCGCATTCTTCGATGTTATGGTGCATCTGCTGGTCCATATCGTGGACGATATCATCCAACTCGGGCCGACGTTCCTGCACAGCATGATGCCGTTCGAAAGGATGAATGGTGTCATCAAAGGATACGTTCGCAACATGTCACGTCCAGAGGGAAGCATAGCCAGGGGCTTTCTGACCGAAGAGTGCATCTCCTACTGCACGAATTATCTAGGCATCGAGAACCCCGTTGGTCTGCCCGTCAACACGCACCTCGGCAGGCTTGCTGGATGGGGTCACCGTGAGGGTCATCGCGAAATGCATGTCGACTTCGAGGGTCGACTCGCCGACTTTGAAAGAGCAAACCTAGTCGCGCTACAACACACAAACGTGGTCGATCCTTGGGTGGTACAACACAAAACCTTTATTAAGAAGACGTACAATGACCGAGGCCAACAGAGGACAGACGGAGATATACTCAAAGAGCACAACTCATGTTTCACGCGTTGGTTCAAGCAGAAGCTTCTGTCGTACCCTTTACATGAGGATTCTTCCGCGGAAGAACAACTCATATTCGCCTTGTCACAGGGCGCCGAGCACAACCTGATGACCTATGAGGCGTACGATATCAACGGCTACACATTCTACACCAAGGCCAAGGACATGAAGAGCGATGGTTATCAGAACTTCGGGGTAACGATGGAATCCTACACCGGTAACGACAAGGACAGATACTATGGAAGGATCGAGGAGATCTGGGAGCTGAGCTACGCTGGAGAGAAGGTCCCGATGTTCCGTGTCAGATGGGCCAAGAGCGTCCTAAAAGAAGACCGGTATTTCACCACCATGGTTATACCCGAAGCCAAATCCAAGACCGCGGGCGCAAATGTCACCGCGAAAAATGAGCCATGGGTACTGGCTTCCCAAGTGGACCAATGCTTCTTCATTACCGACCCGTCAAAGCCCAGTCGTGTTGTCGTGAGGAGAGGCAAAAGGAAGATCATTGGAATGGATGGAGTAGCCAATGAGCAAGACTTCGACAAGTATGGCGACCCGAGGATCGAACATGACGACAATGATGAAGTAGCAGCATACACCACAAGAAGAAGCAGGACCACCCTACCTAAAGGACGTCCGTTCCACAGAAGAACTCCATTTGCGAAAAAGAAGGGCAAGAAGATTGTGAACAGATAGCTAGCTAAGATCGATTGTATTTAAATCGTAGCCTTCATTTCTCGATTGTATTTCATGGGCACTTTTTGAACTATCATGGATATTTTTAAATTTCATGGACACTCGATCTCGATCCCCCTCCATCTCAATCGCTATCCCACCTCGCCAGATCCGGTCCCCCTCGCCGCCGAGCACCCCTCGGTCCACCGGCCGCCGCCGCTGACCCCCCGCACCCTCAATTCCCCTACTCAACCGCCGCCGCC
>NC_041390.1:412943044-412943659 GCF_002162155.2 Triticum dicoccoides | reverse complement strand
CCGCTCCACCGGCATTACTGTTTGATGTAATTTTTAAAAAAATTATTACTGTCTTATAAAAAAATATTACTATTATGATTTAAACAAGTTTGAACATATTTAAACACAAATAAGTATCAAACAACATTTTAAATGGATAAAAAAATTGTGGAGCCTGGGAATCGAACCCAGGACCTCCTGGTGTGAGAACTGGCTACTGACCAGTCGAGCTAGTAGAGGGAACTTGGTGTGGATCAGGTCAGGTGGAAGATAACCTGTTGGCTCGAGCAGAAATCAAAAAAAAATACTAATGGCGCACCACGGTGGGGTGCGCCATTAGTATGGATATACTTATGGCGCACTGAGGGGTGGTGCGCCATTAGTATTGTGCCCGGCCCCATCCATATTCCCCTCCCTCCCCAGCCCCTCCCTATCCCCTCTCTCTCCCTCGCCCTCGCCCTCGATCCCCTTCCCCTCTCCTCTCCCGACGCCTCCTCGACCCCGCCCCGCCGCCCCGACATCCTCCCCGCGCCCAACTCCCCGGCATCCTCCCCGCGCCCCATCCCGCTCTTCACCTCCGCCTCGTCCTCTCACCACGGCCACAGAGGCTCCTGGATCTGGACCAGTAGCCACTGG
>NC_041390.1:412911305-412942475 GCF_002162155.2 Triticum dicoccoides | reverse complement strand
TGAGTTATAGGATCAATGCCTAAGTTTTGTTGAGCACACAGATTTCTTTTCTGTAAGCATTGGTATTATGTGCTTCCCATAGTTGGTATAAGATGATTTAAGCTTAACAAACAAAATGCACACCGAAACACCCCCAATTCCAGCTCCTTGAATTCTTAGAACTATGGATACCCAGATCCACTAATTCATGGGCCTGTTTGCGAGAGCACCAGCTCTAAATAAACTGTTAACATCAGTTGGATGTTCAAGCAATTGGCATGCCATGGCATAGAGGTACAGAAATCTTACACAGGGTCAGCACCAGCTTCTAGTAATAGTTTCAAGCATGCAGTTAAACCTTTCATCTCAGGAGCAACAACCAAAGGGGCTACAAGACCACCATTGACATCTGCACCAGCCTGCCAAAAAATACTATATATTACAAATCGGTTTGTAGAGAAACTCTCTATGGGCTGTTAGGTTCATTGCCGATTAGACATGGTGTTTTCTTGTGTTAAACCTTAGTGTAGAGCGGCCACAAAAATGTCTCAAAGGTAGCTCAAACAATAAACACCATCAAAGAAGGCCAAACCTACTTTAGTGTCGAAAAATATAGCATTGAGCAAAAATTTGCTTAAGT
This sequence comes from Triticum dicoccoides, assembly GCF_002162155.2. Classification (NCBI taxonomy): domain Eukaryota; kingdom Viridiplantae; phylum Streptophyta; class Magnoliopsida; order Poales; family Poaceae; genus Triticum; species Triticum dicoccoides. Next base: position 412,941,856 of record NC_041390.1, on the reverse strand, counting down.
AATTCTAACTTTCCAAGGCCTAACACAACAAAAATGAATACTGCAGGCACGATACCTCCACCAGGAGCTTGACACATTTTAGTGAGGGAGAAGTTATAGCAACGAGAAGAGGGGTGTCAACACCACCGAGTAGTTTCTTGTTACACTGGCAAAAACAGATTACACACGATTTACTATACTGAAGTAAGATGTAGGAAAGAGCAAACAAATAGAAGGAAGAATGCATTTGTTGTCCTGTGGCCTTCTGTAAAAGAGAAAGGGAAAAAATCAATAGCATTGCAAAAGCAAACATGTATCAACTGAAAGGAGGAGAAGTAGTTTATTTCATAGAGTAAACATTAGCACTATTTGACAGTAAAAGGTTTTAGCTAATTTGAATTAACTGAAAGTAGTAGTACATCATTTTTATTGACAGTAAAATGTTCAAAGAAACAGATATGTAAAACCCCCATAGTTATGTCTTTCATACAATACGCCATGAAAAGGTGTGCCATTTTCATAGAAGAGCAAACCGGCCTGCCTTTTGGCCTTTTGGTTGCAAGTGCATTTCACTCAAATCACTCAGTAAGTGATGGCATTCCTTGTGAAATGTTCAAATTAGCTAAAACCTGTGCATATGTAAAAGGTTCAGTAAGTGATGACAGTAAAATGTTCAAAGAAACAGCTGAAACTTCTCTACCGGTGGTTGCACTTGTCTGCAGGATATGTAAAACATTTTTATTGACAGTAAAATGTTCATTTAGTTTTAGTAAACAAATATTGCCAAGCATGACATGGCCTTTGTGATCTCCTACTCCTGAATTTTCATGTCACTTGTGCTATTAGTAGTTTTTTGATAGTAAAGGGAATTTTCATGTCACTTGTGCTATCAGTACACTACAAGTGAATTTTCATGTCACTTGTGCTATTTATGTGGTCTGAAACTTGTCAAGTGATGCTGCTGCTGCTATCTGCGAGTTGCTGCTGCTAGTTGTGATTTTGTCAACTGATGCTGCTGCTACTTGTGATCTTCTAAAATGACCCCTTTCTCCTGAAACGTTGATTAATTTCCGTTTCGGTTGAGAAATGGGGCACTCCAAGGTCAAGAAAATTAGCAAAGGTCATGCCCAATTTTCTTGACCTAGAAGGTGCCCAATTCTCAACCGAAATAAAAATTAATTTGCTTTAGTGGTTGGATTAGTTTAGTATTTTTCACACACTCAGACACCCTTGCTTGCCATGTGTGTGAGAGAGATAGTGAGAGGAGACAAGAAGGGGGTTAGGAAGATGTTGCCTGCTCATCAAAGCTAACCATCTCCCCCTCTTCACCCCTTTTCCTTTGTCTTTTGTGGGTTGCAAGGAAGCTACTGTCTTAGCTAGCTTAGCTTGTGCACAAATCCCAGTGTTACAATCTAGAAAATTAGCATGCAAAGATGAGGTCCCATGCTGGCTGTACCACTGCATCATGCAACAGTGCCTTCAAGATCCAAGGCAATATCACAAACATCATAGGCAATTTGACCAAACTCACAACCTTGTATCTTTGCAGCAACCAACTTTCTAGACACACCCCTCAAGAACTAGGTTACCCTGAGAACGTGGACTTGGACCTTAGCAACAACACACTAACAGGTTCTATCCCCAAACACATAGGCAATATCACAAACATCTCTCAATTGTTCCTTGACAACAACCAACTTTTTGGCGACATTCCTCGAGAATTAGGTTATTTGGTCAACTTAGAGATCTTGTTCCTTGACAATAACCAACTTTTTGACCAAACTTTGTTCCTATTTATAGAGAAACATGGCCAACAACGATGAGGCCGGGGGTTCGGGCGGCAAGAAATTCTGGGACCTGTCCCAGGAGATGGAGGAACAACCTCACTTGTATGAGGACGCCACCTTCCCCATCGATCCGGAGACCACTGATGGTACCGCCGAGGATGACCCCACTGATTCCACCACTGATGGTGCTGCCGAGGATGCCACCACTGATGATGGCGGCGCACGCACAGATGGCAGCCAACCGAAGAGGCAACGGAAGGACCGGCGCCTGACCGTGCTCCGCACCCTCAAGGAGGAAGTTACTAAAGTGGACTCCAACGGGAATCCAACGGCGCCCGAATGAATAGTCGAGGGGTACTCGCTTCAGCTCGGGTGCATTCTCGGAGCACCATCTCGATCAACACCGAGAACCTCAGGCATCCTGACCGAGGGAATTTGCGCAACCTCCTCTTCACGAAGCTGCACGAACAATACAAGTTCCCCGCTGAATTTGAAAACACAAGCCTCAAAGGGAATAAAGTGAACAATGCTGCCCTCACGAAGATGAGCACGGCCCTGTCTACTTGGAAAAGCAATGTGAAGAGAATGATCGAGAAAGGTGAGAGTTATGAGAAGATCAAGGAGAAAAATCCTTCGATCACTGAAGATGACTACAACGACTTCAAGATGAATTGCTCGAGCACCGCAAGCTCCAAATCAAGTAAGTGGGGGAAAGAAATGCGGGAGCTGAACTTAGGGGAACACACACTCGGTCCCGGCGGTTATAGAGTAGCGGAGCCTATATGGGACAAGGAGGAGGCGAACCGTGCCGAGCAAGGCCTACCGCCCCTCTTCGATAAATACGGTGACAAGCAGACCATGAACTTTGTCAGGGCCCGGTACAAGAAGGACCCGAAAACAAAGGAGCTTACCACGGATCCGAAGACCAGGGCGCTTGAGCTTGTTCTGGTAAGGAATACACCCCCGCGTAATTAGCTCCATATGGTTGCATTCTAATTAATGAAGCCAAATTTCTAAATGGTTCACATTCCTTCCGCAGGCGACTGAAAGCAGTAGCGCGGGGTCGACTAAGAGCAACCCTTGGGACACCACTCTAAATAGGGCGTTGAATGTAATGAAGAACAAGGATAAGCTCAGTAAGCCGACGTCAGCTGGTCGTGTGGCCGGCAAAGGCTTGTCGACAAAATGGTCGTCATACTATAACACTGGTGGGCGAAAGGAGAAAAAGACCAGCTCGGAAAACCAGGCGCGCGAGGTTCAAGAACTCAGGGCATAGGTGGCGCGGATTCCGGAGGTTGTCCAAGAGCAAGTGCAACAACAACTCGGAGCGACGATCACCGCCATTGTGCCTACCTTGATCCAGGGGATTAGTGCGTGGATTGCGGGCGGCCAACAGGGGCCGCCCCTGATTCCTAGCTTCACAGCCAACAACTCACAGAACGCAATGGCGGGGCCATTGGTGTCTCCGGCGGAGGCGGCATTGGTGTCTCCGGCGGAGGCGGCACGGGAGCTTAATGCACCCGGGTGTACGCCGGCCGGCACCTCTACAGCAAGCGGCCCCTCCGTCAACTGCACGCCCGCTGTTGGTGGTGCCTCGACATTAGCCGAGCTCGACGCCATCATCACGGTAACTAATTAAGCCTCCCTCGGCCGAGGATTTCATCTCCTTGCCTTTGACTGGGCATCCCTGACGCCCTACATGTTTTCGCAGGGCGCCGCCGACGTTCCGTGCACTCTCCTGCACTTCGTGAACAACGAGTTGGTCGATGTCACCAAGGGCAAAATCATTCAACCGGGCAACCCCTTGTTCCACGGTACCCAGATGCCACCCAACTTGTTTAGGGTTCAACTGGTTCGGGTGCTGCCAGGCTGCGATGAGTTGTTACCTCCGATTCGACCCGTCGGGGCTGACGATGATGACGTGATGACCCTCAGCGCTTGCCTGAGCTGGCCCCTGCTTTGGCCGAAGAGCCAGATTCGTTTGGGGGCGGGGGATACCACCCCAAAGACAACACCGCCAGTCGTGCCGCCGCCAAGTCGGCCCCATGGCAAGACCGCCGCAACGGTGCCGGACATCCCTATGCCACTGGATCCAAACATGCATATGGCACAGGATCAGAACGACGACGACGACGATACATTTGCCAACGTTGATCAGTACTTTGCCGATCTTGGGTACGGTGGCGACTTCATGGGGCCTCCTTCTAAAGAACCCAACCCAACAAAAGACGTGCGCGATCTAGCTGGTACCGCGGAGAAGCCAAGTTGCAACAGGCGTCGTCTGCAGTTCAGCTCTCAGCAAACGCCTCCAGCTGCCGACTTCACCGAGCCTCAGATAGGCGAGGTGCGAAATATGATCAGCCCCAACACACTCAAGAAGGCGGTCTGTGAGCAGAACTCGGTCCCATTACAGGAGAAGAAGAAGGCACGCAAAAGAAAGACTAACAAGGGTGCGGGCTAGCCGGCACCGAGTATGATCTGTGCTCAAGACGGGCCACCTTCACCTGAGGATATCTCGAGGAGGGTGCATGTGGCGGGTAGGCTGATGCTACCGAGAAATATGCTCGATGCTGCAACCGGTGCTATGCGGAGTCTGCATGACAGTGTTCTTTCTTTGGAGAAGCGGCGTCTCGGAGAGAAGTATGTGGCATACCCGGTTTTTGCGGCCAAGGTGCCAGAGGGCAAGGGCTTTGTGGATAACTCCATCGGGGGTACGATCGTCCTGCGGTTCGATGACATCCACGCTATGTTGAACCTTCATCCGCTGCACTACACCTTCGTTCGGCTATTTTCGCTGAGTATGGAGATGCGGATCATTCGCGACAAGACCCCGGACATCGTGATAGTCGACCCCTTCTACATGCGTGCCAAGATCTTGGGCAGCGCTGGGGACCGGCAAGTCGCGAGTTCTTACCTCGAAGGCGTCATTCTCGCAAACCAAGATAAGGATAACTTCCTCGTGCCTTACTTTCCCGAGTAAGTCCTCCCCTCAACCGCCCCGTAACATATGAATTCTTAGATTTCGATCGTTTTTCTTTTAACATTCCGTGTTTTCTGCAGTGACACACATTGCACGCTCATCCTCCTAAGCCCCAAATATTCCATGGCCACGTATTTCGACCCGGACCGTCAGTCGAACCTAGACTACACAAATGTCAAGAAGGTTCTTGATGATGTTCTCCCCGGCTACGTCAAATCTGGAGGCACCTTCACCAGGCCTATTCGTAAGTACGGCAAGCACGTGTTCTCCCACAATACGACATTCTGCTGCGTCAAGCAGCCGCCTGGCGGTCAGAAGGGTGCCTACTATGCCATCCATCACATGCGGGCGATCGTACGGGACCATCATCACCTTCTGCTACCGAGTAGACTCAAAGATTGGGCTGCAAGCGTGTCGACAATCCAGGACGCGGACATCAGACAAGAATTCTTTTGCATCCAGTCGGAGTTTGCGGAAATCATCCATCAAGATGTCCTTTGTACCTCGGGGCAGTTCTACCTCAGAAATCAACCGTCCAACAGTGACATCGACACAATCCTACAAATGCAGGCTGACAACGCCCGTTCTTTCATGACTCCCACGATAGACGGTGGCTTCATCCACGCTCCGGTCCCTTGAGTCGAGTCGAAAGCAGTGATGCTGTGTCTAGTTCTGAAACATCGATTGGCTCATGTTGTAATTAAACTTTAATGAACTTGTAGTATGTCTCTTTGGTTTCGAGAGTCGTTCAACTTAAGATGTAATCGATGCTATTAATGTCTTGCTTTTCTCTTTCGATCGTTCTGTTGCATACTTATATATTGCCTATGTATTGTCTATGAATTGGTACTAACGTTTCGTTTGGCTACTGCATAGTGATGCCGTGGTATGTCGTGTATAAGGGTAAGGTTCCCGGAGTCTACGATGACTGGGAGGAGTGTCGGAGACAGGTTCACCGATTCAGCGGCAACAGTGACAAAGGGTACGCCACTAGGGCCGAGGCCGAATCTAGATACACCCGCTATCTAGCGGGAGAGGGGAGGGAGCGTTGGAGGAACTGGATGAAGACGAGTTTCATCGTGATGATGCTCATCATGATGACCGCAGCTCTCTTCTATGTGATGGTAGTTTAGATGATCGATATCGACTTGTAATGTGAAGACAAACTCGCGGTCTCGAGACTTGTAATATAATGTTCTATCTTTGTTCGGTCTTTTCAATTCGGAGACTAATATGATGAATTGTATTCGGAGACTAAAATGATGAATTGTATTCAGAGACTAATCTTCTATTGTATTCAATGAATCTGTTGTTGATGTGTGCTGTTTATATTTTGTCCAATTATACATTTTGTAACCTGTGCAAAAAACAGAAAATAAAAAAAATAAAAAAAACCTAATATTCATACTAATGGCGTATCACATCATAGTGCGCCATTAGTATGCCAAAGGATACTAATGGCGCATCATTAAACAGTGCGCCATTAGTATGCCGAACTTACTAATGGCGCATCTCGTTGTCGTGCGCCATTAGTATGCCAAAGCACCTGGGTATACATTGCCCCCTGGGAGGCATACTAATGACGCACTGTTATATATACTAATGGCTCATCTGAGGTGCGCCATTAGTATACCAGATACTAATGGCGCACCCGTGGTGCGCCATTAGTAAAATATACTAATGGCGTGCTACTAATGGCGCACCACTAATGCGCCATTAATGGCCAAATTAGGTGCGCCATTAGTAGGCCTTTTCCTAGTAGTGACCGATACAATTTGCCATTGTATTGGGTGTGTTGGGGACACAAAAGATTTCTTGTATTTGGTTGCAGGGTTGTTTGAGAGAGACCATATTCATCCCACACCTCGCATGGATTGATAAACCTTAGGTCATCCACTTGAGGGAAAATTGCTACTGTCCTACAAAACTCTGCGCTTGGAGGCCCAACACGTACGTGTCTACAAGAATAAAGTTGCATAGTAGACATCAAGCTCTTTTCTGGCGCCGTTGCCGGGGAGGTGAGTGCTTGAAGGTATATCTTTAGATCTTGCAATCGAATCTTTTAGTTTCTTGTTTTATCACTAGTTTGGTTTATAAAAGAAAACTACATAAAAATGGAGTTGAGGTTGCATCATATTATTGATCATCTTTATAATATCTTTCTTGAAAATGATGGTTCGGAAAATTGTGCTCAATTGTTATAAGAAGAAGTCAATCAAATGTTTAGCACAAAATATTTGAATGATGAGCATGATTGAAATGCTGTTAGTATGAATTCTTTGAATATCCATGATGCTAATGATATGCAAAGCTACAAGCTTGGGGATGCTATGTTTGATGAAGATAATATTTTTTGTCCCCCAAGTTTTGATGTGCAAATGTATTATGATGAAAGCATGCCTCCTATTTATGATGATTATATTAATGAAAGTGGGTTTGGAAGAGTGTCAACTTTAGGAAGTAATGATCCCACTATTTTGGAGGGTGTTGAATCTTATTGTTATAATTATGAATGTGGATTTGGATAGGTCGTGACTTTATTTAGTGAAGAATCCACTATTTCGGAAGAGGTTCCAGTTGATTATGAGAACAAAGTTGCTATCTATGATGATTATGGTGATGAAATGTATGCTATAAAGAATAATGATAACCATGAAACTTGTCATCATGATTTTAATTTTCACTCCCATGATAGTTATTTTGTTGAGTTTGCTCCCACTACTATTGATGAGAATAAATTTGCTTATGTGGAGAGTAATAAGTTTTCTATGATTTTGCGTCATTAAAGGAATTCTTTATGTGATGGTTATATTGTTGAATTTCTTCATGATGCTACTTAAAATTATTATGAGGGAGGAACTTATGATTGTAGGAATTGCAATGATATCAAGTTTCCTCTCTATGTGTTGAAAATCTTGAAGTTTTGCTTGGTTTGCCTTCCTATGCTAATTGATTCTTGTTCCCATAAATTGTTTGCTCACAAAATCCCTATGCATAGGAAGTGGATTAGACTTAAATGTGCTTGTCATGTGCTTCATGATGCTCTCTTTATGTTTCAATTCTTATCTTTTATGCGAGCATCATTCAAATCATCATGCCTAGCTAAAAGGCATTAAAGAAAAGCACTTATTGGGAGACAACCCAAGATTTACCCCTACTGTTTTTATACGTTCACATGATTAGGATACTGTACTAATCATGTTTTATTGCTTTTGTTTCATTAAAGTGCCAAGTAAGACCTTTGGGATTGCTTACGGTGATAGTTGATTTGATCTTGCTGAAAAACAGAAACTTTTGCGCTCAGGAAAACAATTCTCATTTCTAACAGAAGAATGATAAAATGCTGATTCTTTTTGAAGAAGATTAATAGACAAATTACTCAGGCTTTACTAATTTTTCAGAATTTTTTGAGTAGCATAAATATGGTTGGAGTACAGATTACTACAGACTGTTCTGTTTTTGACAGATTCTGTTTTCAATGCATAGTTTTCTTGCTTTCTAGTTTCTATGGTTTATATTGCTTAATATAAATTGTGGAAATTATATGCTAAAGTAGGCATTGTGTGAGAAAAATTATGAATCTTGTATTTGACAGTACCAAAAGTGAAATGGTTTGCTCTTTATCATACTAACCTATCTCACAAAGTTTCGTTAAGTTTTGTGTGATTGAAGTTTTCATGTTTTGGGTGAGATGTCGATATGAGGAGAATAAGGAGTGACAAGACCCTAAGCTTGGGGATACCCAAGGCACCCCAAGTTAATATTCAAGGAAGATCCAAGCAACCAAGCTTGGGGTGCCCAGGAAGGCATCCCCTCTTTCGTCTTCAACATTAGAAGTAACCTCACTTGGAGCTATGTTTTCATTCGTCGCATGATATAAGTTTTACTTGGAGTGTAATTTTATTTTGTTATGATTTTCTTGCTATTATTTAGAATTATTTTTTGCATATTTTATTTCAATACAAGTGGCAATGATAGCCTTTGCCATGCTTATTTTGCAAGTATACATGCTGCTGTTTGAAAACAGAAAGTTTACCGCTGTTGCAAAAATTCCCTAGAAAATTCAGAATGTGATAAAATGTTGAAACTTTTTGAAAAATGAGATCTGATAAATTATATACAGTGTGGTAAATTTTCATAATTTTTGGATTTAAATAATTATTGATACTCTTACATTCTTTACAGACTGTACTGTTTTGGCAGATTGCTGTTATGTTTGCATTGTTTGCATATGTTTGTTCGTTTAATGATTCTATTTGAGTATATGAGTATTAAATATGGAGAGGCGTTTAGTATGCAATGTTGAATAATAATTTTTGTGATTTTCTACAGTATATAATCATAAGGTTTTTGCATTGGTTTATACTAACTTATCTCATGAGTTCTTGTTGAGTTTTGTGTGGATGAAGCTTTTGAGATTTAGGAAAACTGTGATATGAGAGGAATTAAGGAGACACAAAAGTACAAGATTAGGGATGCCCAAGGCACCACAAGGTAATATTTCAAGAATTCTCAAGCATCTAAGCTTGGGGATGCCCCGGTAGGCATCCCACCTTTCTTCTTCAACAATTATCGGTTTGTATCGGTTGAGCCTAAGTTTTTGCTTCTTCACATGATGTGTGATATTCTTATAATGTCATTTTATTTTCATTTTTTTAATAAAATACTTATATCTGAAAGTTTTTAAATAAAATAGAGTCCTCAAATAGTTGCTAGGGAGGCTAGGTAAGCGGCATTCACATCCCGTCAACGAAGCTCCTTTCTATGGAATTTCTCTAGTGCTTCACTTATATCTTTTTGAGCATGGTGTGCTTTAGTATTTTTTTTTAAAAAATTCTATCTTGCTTCACTTAAATTAATTTGAGAGAAAGAAATATTATGCTCATGATCTTCATTTATATCTTTTTGGAGTAGCTTGTCACTTACTCTTGTGCTTCACTTATATCCTATGAGTAAATTTTTGAATAAATTGAATGTCATGAAGTTGAAATCATATCATGCCTAGTGGTAGCCTCACATTGGGTTTAGAAAGTGAAATCTTTTCAGGCTTTACAATCGCAATATTGGTCATACAAGCAACTCCCGAATAATTAGTATAAGGAAGAGAACTGTCACATATAAATACGCTATCATGGAAATCTTTTGTGATTGTGAGCCCCCATCAAAATATTATATGCCAAAATTGTTGATGTTGGACAAGGAAGACAACATAATGGTTTATGTTTATTCGTATTCACATAGAAGTTATATTGTAATAGATCGTTCAACATGTGGTGCTTTCCCCCCCATCTTTCCTAGCCAAAAATTCCGCACCAAGTAGAGACACTATTTGTGCATCCAAAAACCCTTAAACCCAAATATTATTTTCAATAGTCCACCATACCTACCGAAGGATTGAGCAAGTTCTTCAAGTAAGTTGTCATCAGTGCAATAAGGCAATAAAAATTGCTTCTAAATTGTAAGATCATTTAGTGTAAGATAAAATTGAGTGTTGTATGAACTTGTGATGGTAAAGCAATAAAAGCGACAGACTGCATAATAAAGGTTGCCATCACAAGGGGCAATATAACGTGACGCTCTTTTGCACTAAGGGGTTGAGCATACAAACAGATAAGCGCATAGCAACCTCTGCTTCCCTCTGCGAAGGGCCTATCTTTTACTTTTCAGTATTTACTTTTATGCAAAGAGTCAAAGTATTCCTCTCTATTCCTTTTTTCTTTTTTCTCTTTTGGTAAGCATCATGTGGTGAGGAAAGATCTACGCACATATGTCCAGTTGAATATGGGTAGCATGAGTTATTATTGTTGACATCACCCTTGAGGTGAATACGTTGGGAGGCAAAACAATAAGCCCCTATCTTTCTATGTGACCGGTTGAAACGTTTTGCTCATGTGTATGCAGTGGGTGTTAGCAATTATAGAAGACTATATGATGGCTGAGTATGTGGAGCTCTTACTTAAACTCTGTTGAATAAGTTGAATTGCAATTTCTTGGTGACTAAGAACATAGGTTGTTGGGTTTCAAGAGAATTCATTGTTTGAACCTTAACATGTGAACTGGTTGCCACTATAACATGAGAAGTTTCATAAGAAAGAATTGCTGTTATGATGCTAGGAAAAGTGATTGAAATTATCATTGATCAAACTTATGCACTTTGCTAGCATTCACACTTCATAAATTATTTCTTTTATCATTTACCTACTCGAGGACGAGTAGGAATTAAGCTTGGGGATGCTGATACGTCTCCAACGTATCTATAATTTATGAAGTATTCATGCTGTTATTTTATCATTCTTGGGTGTTTCACAATCATTTTATAGCAACTTTATATGATTTTTCGGGACTAACCTATTAACCCAGTGCCCAGTGCCCAGTGCCCAGTGCTAGTTGCTGTTTTTTGCTTGTTTTTTACATCACAGAAAATCAATATCAAACGGAGTCCAAACACCGCGAAACTTTACGGAGATTTTTTTGGACCAAAAGGAACCCAATGGGCCAGAGCTGCACCTAGGGTGTGTCCCGAGGGGGGCACAACCCACCAGGGCGCGCCAGGGCCCCCTGGCGTGCCCAGGTAGGTTGTGCCCACCTCGGTGGCCTCCCGCACCCCCTCTTTACAATATAAATTCCCAAATATTCCGAAACCCTTCGTGGTTAACCTAGATCAGAAGTTTCGCCGCTGCAGGGCTCTGTAGCCACTGAAAACCAATCTAGAACCATTCTGGTACCCTGCCGGAGGGGGGAATCATCTCCGGTGGCCATCTTCATCATCCCGGCGACCACCACAATGAGGAGGGAGTAGTCCACCCTCGGGCTGAGGGTTTGTACCAGTAGCTATGTGTTTTATCTCTCTCTCTGTCTCTCGTGATCTATAACATGGGCTTTGTTAATATAGTCGGATCATATGATGTTTCTCCCCTCTATACTCTTGTACTAGTGCGTGTTGGTCCTAAACAAACGGTTTTAACCCCTTTCCGCGATGGCATATGGAACCGTCTGCAAGTGAGTGTGGGTGATAGGGGGTCCTTCCCACATGACCCAGAAACCGTCGGGGATAGGGAGCCTTGATTCATACAGTTGTCCATGTATAACTGTTTCCGATATCTCGAATATCCCAAATGCTTCATCCTTGGTACTCATTTGTGCTCGCATTGCCATCGAAGTCGGAGTTTTGTGGTTCTGCCTAAAAACAGGCAGATTCTAGGCACATGAGCTTTCCAGGCAGATTCTAGGCATGGGAGATTTATGATGCCTGGCACATCACAAACAGTTCATGATTATAAACCGTGTACGATAGGTAGACAATCACACACATTTAGTTTTCCCACCCTGTATGTGATAGTGTCTGACATCACACATGCTTTGCGAACGGCAACTGTGTGCATGCTTGCACACGTTTCCTCTCTATGAACTGTCTCGGATTATGGTGTATATCGCAAACGTTTGTATTTTACCAACTGTGTGTGCCGTAATGACCCGCACAACGTAATTTCTCCCTAATTTAATTCTGCTATTTAAAATTGTACCTAATTTAAACTTGAAAGTAAGCTATAGCTTTATTCATATCCATCAGGTTCAAACAACCAATGCATTATTCGATTGACAGGTACATATGTTTAAGAATTACAGAAGCACCAAATAAAGAATGATGTACTAGGGTTCTATACTTGTACTATTACAGATGGTAAAGAAAGAGGCGACAGACATTCCAGTTGCTGAATAAGGTGAAGCGGAATGGCCCTATTGTGCTCTCCTGGATGTAGAAGGCATGCAGGACTCTAGTCCAACCCCTCGTGATGGCCGACCGCCAATCATGTAGTTTGAGAGGTATTCTTGAGCAAACTGCTTCATGATCCACTGCCAAAGAAAAAAGATTCAGATATTGTCATCTAACGGGCAGTAAAAAGAAGGCTACAGGGTTCTTACTTACCATCCCGTAGTTCATTGTTGTCTTGCATAAAGTGTAAACAAATAGTTCGATTGACATCTTTCGACCCATTTTAGTTACAATATTTATCAGTTTCCTCACTTGATGCTGGTTCATGAATATCTCATTGCCCCATACACAGAAAGGGTCGAAGTGTGGATCTTTGGCAATGATATATGTACCTAAAAGGACCAAGTTAATATTAGAAGCTAAACAACAATTCAAAAATGATGTAGTACAACACTCCATCCATCCCATTATATAAGATTTTATTACATGTATATCTAGACATCATTAGAACATTAAGGTAACACTTTTCCTTGTTGCTATGTAGCCTGGTATTGCATATTTAGTCATTCATTACAATGCATGTTGCTAAACAACAATTGAAAAACGAAAAGGCATGTTAATTGCAATATCCTTAACAACAACCAAATATCGTAATTCATAGTGGTATTGTTAAAACTATTATTGATGAAATTGAGCTGCACAGCAAATAGTTGCACATATAGAGCATCATATTGTGAAGAACTCAAATAAACAAGTCATAAGGACATCTCTAGGCAATCCTTAAAAAGTTAAAGGACTAAAACCCTTAGTGGATATATATATGTATATATATGTATATACATATATACACTCCAGCAATTTTTGGCCTTTTCTAGTCGATCCCCTAAACTTAAGGTTATAAACTTCAATTTGATCAAGTTCAAAGCAGGTTCAACCGAAAGTAGCATGCATTCAAACATAAACATAGATAAGTTTGCATAACCGAACATAAAACATAAATTTAAACGAAGCTAAACTACTTTGGATCAAAGTAGAGGGTCGAGCCAATCCTTCCTCGTCATGTATGGTGTGCCGCGAGCCGGGTCCGGGCCAGTACCGTGGTCGGGATCGTTGGGGAAGGCACTCCTCCACTCGTCGGCGTCGATCTCCTCGTCCTCGGCGCCCACCTCGACACCCTCTGCACCACCGTCGCCGTCGCCTTCGACCTCATCATCAGAGGAGAGCACGATAACCTCACCTCCCTCCGCGCCGCTGTCATCGCCGCCTTCGACCTTGTCATTGGAGGAGGGCGCGATAACCTTGCCTCCCTCCACGCCGGCAAATATCGCCCGCTCCGCCTCCACGAGCTCCAGGTGCCGCGGCCTTAGCCTCGAGACGCTCCCATGCCTCGCGGTCCTCCCGCGCCATAGCCGAGCTTACCACCCCTGGCTCCGGTGGAACAAGGTGGACCGGGCGTGTGCTGAAGGGGAAACTGAGCCTAGCCGCCGCGCCATGGCATCGGACCTACCAGCGGTCGTACTACATGGCCGCGAGCTTGGACGGGTGGAAGCTACCAATACACCGGCAGGTGTGGGTCTCTCGATCTGTAGTCTCGGCAACCCACGTCACCCACTGCCACTACCGGACCGCGAAGTAGGACTTCGTCGGCTGCCGGGTCCAGGGGAGGACGGGGAAGTCCTCAAACCGGCATAGGGGCGCGGCGTACGGGGACCGGCGACGGCGGATCAAGCCCGCGGAGGACGACGGGGACACCTCGTCGGCCACCTCACCGGCGTCGGGCGAAAAGGCCGGGATAAACCACTTTTTGGCCATTGGCTACTCGAGCTCCCCAACACACAGGCATAGGTTGAGGATGGAGGCGCCCGCGATGGTGGTGACCTACCAATGGTTTCGAGGGTTGTGTGTGTCTGTGTGAGCGGAGGTTGTGTTTGAGGAAATACTGCGGCAACTGAAAATTTTACTAGGCAGAAGTAACAAGGCGGGGCTACTGAAAATTTGGATCAAGGGTGAGCAGATATTTTTGAGATTGCGAGGGATGCAGAGGCAGGAGTAAAATGTCGGGGCTACTGAAAATTTGAACCATGGGACTGAAGCAGAGCGGGAGTAACAGACATCGCACACGGTCTGCACATACTAATCGTGTGTTATCAAATATTAAAACCTTCCAGGCGGTAGATATTTTCAATATTGCGAGGGATGTAGAGGAGGGAGTTTTGGGCAGCATGCTAGTGTGCTTGACACGCCGGTTGTGGACTGTAGCCGACGCACCTTCTCGCATAAGCCATAGGCGTACAATACACCGACGATGCTTCAAGATAGTTTGTACTACATCTCACACGGTTGGTGAGAATAAACTGTGTGGGATCTACTTGATTTGAATTACAAAATGGGGTCACAGCGGCAATGGACGGTGTTTGAATTGCTAGAACTTTTATCTGCAGTGAACATGCAACTATATGTGTGTCGTAAAAGAATTGGAATTATTCAGGGTTCGTTTGGACATTTCATACATTAAACTGGTTTTCTAGCCATTTCAGGTGCACAATTGAAAATTAAACTACATGCACATGCTCTGGTGCATACAAATTGGTTGAAAAATCAAATCAGTGTTGTTCAGTGCATGCTTAGGTCCCATGGAAGAAATGGGAATGAATTTTTTGGGGTTCGTTTGGCCTTTTTATACATTAACTGGATTTTCTAGGCTTTTTATGTGCATAATTCAAATTTGAACTACAAGCACATGCTCCAATGCACCAAAGTTGGTTGAAAAATCACATGTGTGTCCTTGGGTGAATTTCTATGTCCCATGCAAGAGATGGGAATGAAATTCAAACACCAGGGCACTGTTGCTTGCCGGCAAAACGTTGAGATGCATGGTTTTTAAATTCTAGTAAATCCAAAAATCGTCTGAAATTCATGAAACTTGTCATGCTATCATGGAGCAGCATCAACATGCTGTGGTGAAAATTTTGTCCCATTTGGAGCAGGTTCGGGTATAAGCTTCTCACAAACTAGAGCTTCTCACAACAAGCATGATGGTTTCGATTGGGAACGTACCACCTTTGGGGACGGGATGACATCCGTTGCCTCTTATTGCTTTCAAAAATTTTCTAGTGTCAACATAGAACAACAGGAGTGTTGTGTTCAATCTTGGAATTTTTCGGGGTTCGTTTGGCCTTTTTTATGCATTAACTAGGTGTTCTAGGCATTTTATGTGCATAATTCAAATGTGAACTACAAGCACATGCTCCAATGCACTAAGGTTGGTTGAAAAATCACATGTGTGTCCTTGGGTGAATTTCTAGGTCCCATGCAAGAGATGGGAATGAAATTCAAACACCAGGGCACCGTTGATTGCCGGCAAAATGTTGAGATGCCTGGTTTTTAAATTCTAGTAAATCCAAAACTTGTATGAAATTAATGAAATTTGGCATGCTATCATGGAGCGGCATCAACATGTCGTGTTAAAAAAGTTGTCCCATTTGGGGCAGGTTCGGGTATATGCTTCTCACAAACCAGAGCTTCTCACAACAAGCATGATGGTTTCGGCAGGGAACGTCCCACCTTTGGGGGCGAAACGGTATCCGTTGCCTCTTATTGCTTTCAAAAAATTTCTCGTGTCAACATAGAACAACAGGAGTTTTGTGTCAATTTTTGGGATTTTTCGGGGTTCGTTTGGACATTTTATGCATTAACTGAGTTTTCAATGCATTTATGTGCATAATTCAAATTTGAACTACATGCACATGCTCCAATGCACTAAGGTTGGTTGAACATTCTAATGTGTGTCCTTGGGTGAATTTCTAGGTCACATGCAAGAGATGGAAATGAAATTCAAACACCAGGGCACTGTTGATTGCCGGCAAAATGTTGAGATGCCTGGTTTTTAAATTGTAGTAAATCCAAAACTTGTCTGAAATTCATGAAACTTGGCATGCTATCATGGAGCCACATCAACATGCTACGTTAAAAAATTTGTCCCATTTGGGGCAGGTTCGGATATATGCTTCTCACAAACCAGCGCTTCTCACAACATGCATGATGGTTTCGGTAGGGAACGTCCCACCTTTGGGGACGAAATGATATCCATTGGCTCTTATTGCTTTCAAAAAATTTCTCGTTTCAACATAGAACAATAGGAGTGTTGTGTCAATTTTTGTAATTTTTGGGGGTTCTTTTGGACATTTTTATGTATTAACTGAGTTTTCAATGCATTTATGTGCATAATTCAAATTTGGACTACATGCACATGCTCCAGTGCATATAAATTGGTTGAAAAATTAAATATGTGTCCTTGAGTGCATGCTTAGATCCCATGCAAGAAATGGGAATGAATTTCAAACACCAAGGCACCGTAGATTGTTGACAAAACATTGAGATGCCTGGTTTTTAAATTATAGTAAATCCAAAACTCGTCTGAAATTCATGAAACTTGGCATGATATCATGGAATGGCACCCGACATGATGTGGTATTTTTCGTATCCATTTTGAAAGAAGGCCCACACAAATAATGAGAGCCAACAAAGGCATTTTGAAAAAATAGCTGCCACTTTAATATCTCAAATGTTTGTATAATTGAATCCGTGTGCGTTCTATTAACCATCCACGTGATGCCACGTGTCTTGGTTTTAATGGCTGTAGGAGGTGCATGCGGATAGCTGCTTGACCTTGACTGAACGGGAGGCTTGCGAGCGCAATCCGGTGTGCAGGCTGACCGAGAGGCGTGCAAGTTGTCCCCCAATGCGCGGGCTCACCGGGAAGCGTGTGAGCTGTACACTGTGCAGGCTCACTAGGAAGCGAGCCCTTTGACTTCCATGGCCACCCGCCTTCCTCTCCATTAATGCCGCCTGAGCCGCTGTTTAATACGGACGGCCTTACTGTTCGCCTCCCATTCCCCTCCCCCCCTCACAGACCTCCACCACCATGGCGCAGAATGATCATCTGCCACTAGTCTTCAAGTTTGGTGAAGTCGACTCCGAGCCGGAGGAGATAGAAAATAAGGAGGAATGGGGCCTCATGTACATGGCCCAGAACGAGGTGGCCGCGGCGGTTGCTGCCCCCGCTCCCATCCCAGCTCCCATCCCCGTGCCCGCGCCCGCGCTAGCGACCATCCCCGTAGCATTGACAGGCTGCTCGCCGAGCACTATCGCACAGCTGGAAGCCGCGGGCGTCAGCGAAGTCTCCACGGACCCGCACGAGCTCGTGTACATGCCAGCACCAGCGCCTGTGCCCGTGCGTGCCCCTCCACCCACCGTGGCGCCGACTCCCGTGCGTTTGGCTGCACCCACCGCGCCCGTGTGCGCCCCTCCACCCACCGCGGCGCCGGTCCCCGTGCGTTTGGCTGCACCCGCCGCGCCTGTGCCCGTGCCCGTGCGTGCCCCCCTCAGCGGCATGGGACGCTGCCGTTGACCGCTACCTCTCAGCGGCGCCAGTTTCCGTCCTCCCGTGCCCCGCCCGTCGATCGCGCGACGCCATGATGTTTGATTTACAAGTGAAGAACATTTTGTGCTGCCTTGAAGACTTCAACAATGGAGTCCCAGAGGACAACAACGACAATGACGGCACGGCACGCCACCTTCGCCACTGCCGGAAATAGTTTTTTGGGGGTTTAATACTATATCTCGAATTCTCGATCATAAGAATATAAATTTGCAGTGTGACTCAATGAAAGATATTGTTTGAACAAACTTGCATTTTTCTCTCTTAATGTACAGACTTATCAAATGATTTTCTTTAAAAAACGTCAATGGTTTTTAAATATAAAACACTCATCGCAAACTTTTTAGTTAGAACACCCGTATGCCAACCGACAGCTTCCCCACGAAGCCAAGGGAAAATGTGCGGGGAAGGATTTCCGCATCCCTTCAACGCAAACGGTTGTTTTGCATGAAGCATGTGCAACCATGTACAAACAATTGGGTAAGATTTGCATATCTGTCATTTTGGGTATGTTGCCATTTCTCAAACTGGAAAGGTTGACATTTGTTTATCTAGTAACATTGCCATTTGTCAACCTTGTAACACAGCGATTTGTCAAAATATGCAGCTACAAATTACTAGCACTATCTAATTTTTGCAACTAAAATCACTAGCACTATTCATATGGACACCACTAGCAGGCGTGAGTTCATGGACGCATATGCAAATGTACCATTGATTACATACAACAAGTCATCAACCCACAACGTCAACGAGGATACACATTGGATTATAGATCACTTCCAACAAAACATTCTAGTAAAGTTTTTCTCACACAACAAATAACAAAGCGATGAAATGAACTTCGACACAAGCACTCGTCGGCGTTGGAAACACTTGCTTAGAAGTGATTCTCTAGGAAGGGCCAGCTACTGTCAATCTCGAGACCAACGCAGGACTAATCATCCAGGCTGAAGCGACCTATTTCAATACCCATATTGGGATGGTAGGGAAGCATAGTAATGTCAGAGGTATAGATACAGTTGCTTCTCATAAATGGTAGTAACGTTGTGTCAACAGCAGCTGGATCGCCTTCCACCATCATTGGATAGTTTTGTCCAAGGAAGAGCGAGTTTCCTCCAAGACATTCAATACTGAACCAGGGAGAAGGTGTTGGTGCTAGTACACTAGTATCCCTCCCGAATACCCTGCAACGGATGTTGGAATAGGTCCGGAGAGTGTGACCATACGAGACAACACATGCTTCCTTAGTAACATCAGCAGTGCCCCATATACAGACAAGAAGAGGTGATCCATCGGAATAAGTTGCCACGCGCCACTGAGTATATGGGTCCCGCTCGTCCTCATGCTCATGAATAAATTTTTCAAGTATAGGTGGTGGAATGTTCACAGGACCTTGGAAACACAAGAAGGTTAACTAGTAAAGGGAAACTAGCTAACCCACATGCATGTGGATGAAACAATTATAATTATGGTGGAAGACAAACATAGCGAAATCATGAGGATTCCATGCAAAAACAGTGCCACGAGTGGTGGCAGCAAACACAAGACCCTCGTATTGAATTGCATCACAGTACTCATCCGTGTATAGAAACTGATTTTTGAGCAATATCCAGTGAGTCAAACCATGATGGACGGCAACAAGGTTGTCGAAGATAGCGACAACATAAGCATTCCTATAACCCCAAGAGCGGTTGGGAACTTGACAAATTGCTATATTCTGTAGATGACAATCAGCATGATCGTATTTGAACTCACATAGAATACCGGTGTACTCAACCTCTGCGCAGTCATCTGAGATATTTCGAAGTGGAACCCGGTGATGAGTGTACACATTCACAAGTTCCCACTCGCAGTTGTACCCAATATCCATTTGTGCCTGCCCAAGCCTTGCCCTCAAGTGATGGCATCTTAACATCATACGTATCATTATCAAGCGGCATCAACTTACACAAGGCGAGGATTCCCTCGTCCCTGCGCTAGTCAGCAGGGTCACAGCGAAAAAGATAGGGAGATCAAACCGCTCCTGAACCCTTGGGCTGACTATATCTCATGTATCAACTAGGGCTATCTATATCTTCCATGCTATGTGGGTTATTCTCACGATGAGTGGACTCCGCTCATCACTCACGAGAAAATGGCTGATAATCGGGATGCCCAGTCCCATGCTCAAATCAAATCAAAATAATTGCAAACAAAACTCCCTCGGGATTGTTGTTAGTTGGACGGCACCCGTTGTTTCGGACAAGCCATGGATTGATGTTTGTTGGTGTTAGGGGAGTATAAACTTTACCATTCTATTTGGGAACCGCCTATAATGTGTGTAAAGATATCGAGATCTCTTGGTTGTTATGTTTACAATGAAAGTATGCCACTGAAAGTATTATTTATCTCTATTTCAAAACTTGAGCTCCAGCACCTCTGCAAATCCCTGCTTCCCTCTACAAAGGGCCTATCTATTTACTTTTATGTTGATTCATCATCCTCTTATTAAAAAGCACTAGTTGGAGAGCACTGCTATCATTCGCATGCATTGCTATTAATTTACATTTACTATGACTGTGACTGGATCTCTTTTACCATGAATTAAAATGTGTAGTCAGTCCTTGATCTTCAGGGGTACTCTGCATTTATGTTTTGCGGTCCCAGAAAGGGCTAGCGAGATACCATCTTGTTATATCATGTTATGACTGTTTTGAGAAAGTGTTGTCCTCCGAGATTTATTATTATTGCTAGCTAGTTGATTATGCCATTGATATGAGTAAACATTAGACCTAAATGTTATTGTGAATATGGTTAGTTCATAATCTTTGCTGAAAACTTGAATGTTGGCTTTACATATTTGCAATAACAAGATCAAACAGAGTATGTACAAGTTTTTCTTTATCACTTTCAGTTTGTCAACTAAATTGCTTGAGGACAAGCAAATGTTTAAGCTTGGGGGAGTTGATACGTCTCCAACGTATCTACTTTTCCAACCACTTTTACCCTTGTTTTGGACTCTAACTTGCATGATTTGAATGGAAGTATCCCGGACAGGCGCTGTTTTCAGCAGAACTGCCATGGTGTTATTTTTGTGCAGAAATAGAAGTTCTCGGAATGACCTAAAAATCCACGGAGACACGTTTTGGAATTAATGAAAAATATTGGTCAAAGAATCAGCATCAGGGGGCCCACACATTGTCCACGAGGGTGCAGGGAGCGCCCCCTGCCTCGTGGGCCCCCTGGGACTCCACCGACCTCAACCCAACTCCATATATTCACTTTTGGTGAGGGAAAAAACAGAGAGAAGGATTCATCATGGTTTACGATACGGAGCCGCCACCAAGCCCTAATCTTCCTCGGGAGGGCTCATCCGGAGTCCGTTTGGGGCTCCAGAGAGGGGAATCCGTCGCCATCGTCATCATCAAGCATCCTCCATCACCAATTCTATGATGCTCAACGTCGGGCGTGAGTAATCTCATCGTAGGCTTGCTGGACAATGATGGGTTGGATGAGATTTACCATGCAATCGAGTTAGTTTTGTTAGGGTTTGATCCCTAGTATCCATTATGTTCTAAGATTGATGTTGCTATGACTTTGTTGTGCTTAATGCTTGTCACTAGGGCCCGAGTGCCATGATTTCATATCTGAACCTATTATGTTTTCATGAATATATGTGAGTTCTTGATCCTATCTTGTAAGTCAATAGTCACCTACTATGTGTTATGATCAGGCAACCCCGAAGTGACAATAATCGGTGCCACTCCGGGTGATGACCGTAGTTTGAGGAGTTCATGTATTCACTAAGCGTTAATGCTTTGGTCCGGTACTATATTAAAAGGAGGCCTTCATATCGCTTAGTTTTAAATAGGACCATGCTGCCACGGGAGGGTAGGACAAAAGATGCCATGCAAGTTCTTTTCCATAAGCACGTATGACTATATTCAGAATACATGCCTACATTACATTGATGAACTGGGCTAGTTCTATGTCACCCTATGTTATAACTGTTGCATGAGGAATCGCATCCGCCATAATTATCCACATTGATCCGTTGCCTACGAGCTTTTCACATATTGATATTTGCTTAGTTACTTTTCCGTTGCCACTGTTACGATTGCTACAAAAACTACTACTATTACTTTTGCCATTGTTACTGTTACTTCCATACTACATTGCTACCAAATATTTTGCTGCAGATATTAAGTCTTTTAGGTGTGGTTGAATTGACAACTCAACTGCTAATACTTGAGAATATTCTTTGGCTCCCCTTGTGTAGAATCAATAAATTTGGGTTGAATACTCTACCCTTGAAAACTGTTGCGATCCCCTATACTTGTGTCGGCGTTCTGGGAATGGGGGTCCCCAGACTTGCCTGCCTGCGGCCTGCGGCATGGCTCAAGTGGGGGCCCAGCGTGGCCCATCTTCATCAGCTCAAGCTCAAGACCCTCGCGAGGGGCCAAGCCTTGCGGGGTGGACGACCGGAAGCTTCCTCAGAGGTAGCCTCATCAGGCAGGCTCGCGAGGAGGCGGAGAGATCAAGGCAGGGGTACCTCGCGAGGAGCCCGTGAAGCAAGCCATGACGATCGAGACCAGGCGGGCGCCGACCTGCGCAGTGTCCTTGTTTACCCTTTGGTGCAAAGGGGGCAAGCACAGGCCAAGGCATCGGGCAAAGGTTACTATTCTGGTGCAAGGAGACCAAGACCAGCAGAGCGGCAGGACGAATGTCACCGTGGAGCCCAAGACGGCGTCATCACCAGTACTTTTGGCAGCCGAAGACCACCTTTGGTCAGGATAACTTGTACTAGATGTTCCCCTTCAAAATGGCCAATTGTTGGCGCCCTTCCCACTTATTATTTGGGGAGAGGCCCAGGGCCTCTATAAATAGAGCTAGCCACCACAGAGTAGAGACATCGAGAAAACGGCCAGAGATCTGGTAGAACCCTAGCAGAGAGAGAGAGAGAGAGGCGACTGAACTCACCCTAGCAGTTCATCGCACCAGCTCAAGAACACCTCTCGCGAGGTTGTTCTTCCCTTGTACTGTTCATCATTAGCCCCTGAGGCAATCCACCACACCACACACTGGAGTAGGGTATTACACCACAACGGTGGCCCGAACCAGTATAAACCTCGTGTCCATTGTGTTGTTCGTTGTTTCCAGCTCAAATCACGCGAGGAGATTGGATGTAGATCGGTAGGGGAGAGATCTCCGCGCGCACCCCAGTGTTCGAACCTCAAGGGTCTGCCGGAACCCGAAATCCGACCTTTGGCGCCCCAGGTAGGGGTGCACCAGAATCTTTCTTCCGCTGTTCGCGTGTGATCTTCCGTCGTGTCCATGGCTGACGCTCGTCGAGCTCGCGCCAAGCGCCGGGCTGCTCTCGCCACCCGCGTCGCCCAAACGGCGCCCGTCGGCGGATGTCCTCATCGTTCCCCTCGCCTGCCGCCAATGCCGCCACCGGCCCGGCGGGGAACGAGCAGCAGGCCTCCTCTCAGCACCCTTCGGTGTGGCGGGAGGGCCGCACCGCCACACCTTCGCTGACTCCAGCCGCTTCGTCGTCCCACGCCCGTCGCGCCCCCACGGACATGCACGCCGCGCTGCTCCTGGCAAGAGAGCTCTTGCACTACCGCCCCGTCGACGACCTCTACGAGGACTGGCTCGCCCGCATCACCGAGCTCGTCAGCGCCGCAGGGGGCTCCCCCTTGCCATCCCTCTCGCTGCCTCGCCCTCCGTTCCACGCAGGAGGCGGGGATCAGGAGGCGCCTCCACCACCTCCTCCCCAAGAAGACGCCTTGGATCCAAGGCGCGCAGCCCCAGGGCGAGACCCTCCGCGTCCGGCGCCTGCGCAGCAAGAAAGGAGCTGCCAAGAGATCCCTCATCCCCAAGAAGGTGCTCGCGCGCTCCCAGCGCCGACGCGCCAAGATCGCGTCCCTGCACCTCCACGCCAAGACCCCACGCTACTCCAAGAGGCGGCGTGCGGTAATCCCCAGGAGCAAGCCTAGTACCAGCAAAAGGCACCGGTGGCCATAGCAGGCTGCCGCGCCCTCACCCCCGAGCTACGCGGCGTCGCATGGCCAGGCAAGTTCAAGCCTGACCTGCCCCCTCGCTACGATGGCACGGCGGACCCTGCGGAGTTCCTGCAGCTCTAGGAGCTATGCATCGAAGCTGCCAATGGAGACGGAAGGGTCATGGCGAACTAGTTTCCCATGGTGCTCAAGGATGGGGCCCGCACCTGGCTCATGAACCTGGCTCCTGGCACAATCTCCTCCTAGGACGAGATGCGCACTCTCTTCATTGCCAACTTCCAGGGCACTCGCGACCGTCCCCGGCCATGAGCGATCTGCGACGCATCAAGCAGCAACAAGGGGAAACCCTGCAGAAGTACATCCAGCGCTTCAACAATGCTCACCTCAAGATCCCCAAGGTGACTGAAGAAGCCATCATCTCGGCCTTCTCCAATGGCGTATGCGACATCAAGATGAAGGAGGAGCTAGCAATCCATGAAGACCTGTGCACATCCCTGGAGCTGTTCAACTTGGCGACCAAGTGCGCCAGGGCTGAGGAAGGGTGCCTTTCCCTCCTTGAACTCCCGGCTGCCGACCCAGAAGAGAAGAAGCCCAAGGCCAAGGACGTGAAGCGCAAGGGGGCTGCCGTGCTTGCAGCGGAGCCAGACACCAAGCGAGGCAGGGATCAGCCTGAGTCATCCAAGGGCCGCCGGTACTGCATGTACCACAACCTCCACACCCACAACACCAATGAATGTCAAGAGCTCAGGGCTGTGAGAGATGGACGCGTCGGCCGACACCCCGAGCGCAACGACAGGGGCTATGGCCGAGGAGGAGGAAGAGGTGGCAGACAATGGGAAGACTGTGGCCCTCGCCAAGGGTGGCGTGACCGACCTCGCGAGGATCACTGGCAGGACCAGCCTCATGAGGGAGGCTAGAGAGGTCAGCCCCGTGAGGATCGCCCGCACGGCCACGCATGCCTTCCTCCTCTGCCGCCACCGCCAAGGAGGAACGAAGACCAACATCAAGACGAGGGAGCTAGGGGCTTCCAGGAGCCGCGCGCAATCGCTTGCATCTTGGGTGGCGCGCAGGCCCCAGCCTCACAGCGCATCTTCAAGTAGTTTGCTCGCGAGGTGAATGCAGTCCTCCCCAAGCTTGAGGCCATGTGCCCTCTCAGGTGGTCTGCATGCGCTATCACGTTCAGCTCAGCGGATCAGCTCAAGTGCGCGGCAACGGCCGGAGTCCTCCCTATGCTTTGCTCCCCAGTCATCAGCAACGTACAGGTCACCAGGACCCTCATTGACGGCGGAGCAGGACTCAACGTCCTGTCCGTCGAGACGTTCGACAATCTCCAAGTGCCGTACGATCAGCTTCAGCCAACCAAGCCATTCTCAGGAGTCACTGATGGTTCCACTGTTTTGATAAGGCAGGTTCGCCTTCTAGTCACCTTCGGACAACGCAACAACTACCGCACCAAGCTCATCGACTTTGACGTCGCCCACATCCGTCTGCCATACAACGCCATCCTCGGGTACCCAGCCCTGGCCAAGTTGATGGCAGTGACTCACCATAGATACAATGTCCTCAAGATGCCAAGGAGCGGTGGAATCATCACCGTACCCTGTGAAGAAAGGGACGCAGTGTGTTCACTTGAGCGCGCGTTCCAAGCCGCAGTAATCGAAGACCCGGACCACAGAAATGGAAGGCTTCCCGAGGCGACCCCCAAGAAGAAGAAGGTTTCTCCTGGCCCAAGCCATCAGGGGGCAGGCACCTCCGGAGGTGTTGGGTCAGGATCTGCGCCCAATCAGGGAGCGCCACCCTCTCTCGCATAGGAAGGCGCGCCTGATGCCCTCCTCAGGCAGGGCTCGGGGGCTCTTTCTTGGAGAGCCGCCGGCTTTGCTAAGGTCGCGAGGGAGGCGCTCGGGCACCACTTGGAGGGGTGCTTCCAGGCACGTTTCCCTCAGGAAGGTACAAGGCAAGGAAGACCAAACCCTCACGAGTTCATCGCAAGCAACACTCAGGAGCTACAGGAGTCGAGAGTCATGTGCGGCAGCCGCCGCTTGCCCGAGATGGCCCCACATCCAGGCGAGGATGGTGGGCCGCGCATTTGTGTCGACGTGCCAGGGTCAACCAAGCCACGTCTCAGGAGTGCCTCTGGCCTTTGCGCGTGGGGCGTTGCGAGGGTCCACTCCACAGCTACGTTTGCATGCCTTTCGGCCTACCGAACGCGGTCGCCGCTCATCAGTGCTTGCTGAGGAGCATTCTGGAGGCTCAGGAGGTCAGGCATTGTGCGGTCCTGGTGGAGATGAAGATGGCTCTCGGAGACCCACCTGTGCCCCCAAAGCCTCTCAAGGCTCCTGGGCCTGGGGGCTCGTGAGGGTCGATGTCTTCATCACGCATCGCCCGCTTCTTCAGCATCACTTCATCTTCAACGGCACCAGGTGACATCTTTCTAAGTCCCGTTTTTAGCTGGGAGCGCCCACAGGGCCGCATCATTCCCAGGTCGCGTGGGTCCGTCCCTGCGGCATGTATCCGTTTTGCTTATGCTCTTTACTTACCTTGTCGGGTGTGCCCCTCGGGCTGCATCATCCCCGAGCTTCTTGGGCCTGGCCCAGCGGCATTTGCTTTTCCTGTGTCTACTTAAAATGAATTTGCTCTTTCGCGCTTAAATGTCACCTACTGCTTATCGCGGACTTCTCCTCTTTCATGCAAAGCGCTTGCACGTTAAAAGGGGGGGTACCTGAGCATCGCGACTCATGGGCTCCTACTGGCTCTCCAGCCCTCACCCCCTGGCCTTGACCCACGGCATCGCGACCTGTCATACCAGCGGCGGCTGAGCTCGCTCGAGGGCCGGGACCTGAGGACGTAGAGCATTTGCATTCTAACCACCCTGGAGGAACACACCATTGATAAAGGCCCAGAGCCAGGCGCAACCCGCCTCGAGGTAGGGCCTCGTGAGTCCCGCGCTGGCTCACGAGTGCCCAGATACACCTCTCCTAGCCCTACCGTGCCGGCCACGTGTCAGGGCGGGGCTGTACACGCCCCGGGGGCTCCTCCCGGAGGGGAGCCCCCTCCCACGTACCAGTGGAAGCACCATGATCCGCGTTGGCTGACGACACTGCCGAGGAGCGGCTATGCCCGTACACATACGGAAGCGCTATGCTCCGCGCTGGTGATAAACAACTGAGGGCGGCCTACAGCCTTACCAACCTCAGGGAGCCTAGAGCTCAGTGTCCAGCGTCATCGCAACGCCTCCCCTCGGGAGCGCCGCGCGAGGTGGCTGGACACGGGGGCTACGCCCGGGTCTTGCCCGAGCACACGCCACCCAGCCAGGTCCCTCGGACCTGGTCGTCATGCGCCCCTCCCCGAGTGGAGCCAAGGTATGGAAACCCATTTGAACGTCAAGGGGGACTCCTGAGCATCGTGACTCAGGAGCCTAACTTTCCACTTAGCCCCTCACTCCTTAGTCCTGTCCTGGCTTCCGGTCGGGGCTAACACTGGGTGAGGTATGCGCGGGGCCGGGCCCTGCCGACGTAGAGTGCGAGCAAGTAGGGGAGAAAAATGCAAATTCTAGGAAATTCAAAGCAAATATTACAAGCCATAGATTGTTTCACGACGTTAAACACAAGTTTAAACGCCTCCGCGAGGCATGGTGCATGTTGCAGGAATAAAAATAGGACAGAAGCCAGGAAAGGATCACTCTCTAGTGGCGTCGCCTCCTAGGGCCGCGAAGCTGGCGGCACCGCACTCGGGGAAGATGCTAAAGGCGCGGAACCTCCCCAGCAAAGCTTCGTCTCGGCCTTTCACGGCCTCAGCGGCAGCGGCATCAAGGTCACCGCTCACTGGCTCCAGTAGGCTGTCGAGGTCGACGTTGGGGTCACGCAGGTAGACGTGGCTGAGGAGACGCATCAGCACCGCCGAAGACAGGGCGCGCGCCTCGGCCTCGACCGTGGGGCCAAGGCCGTCTACGACATCCTCAAGCGCATGGACCAGGAAGGGAAGCAGCTTGGTGGGGCCGTCCTCCGCGCCGGCCAGCGGCTCCTCCAAGCCGCTCTCGTAAAGCGTCTTCAGCGCGGCACGAGCCCTCTTCTCCATCTTCGCGAAGGCCACCCGATCCTCCGCCAGGACCTTTGCCTTGGCGTCCCGCTCGGTCCTCTCCGCCTTCAGCAACCGCTCCAGCGTCTCCAACCGGCCGTGGTGGTCATCAAGCTTGACGTCTCGGTCCTTGACGGCAACCCCCCGAGCCTTCATATCCTTCTCCTTCTCCTGGCGGCCGTGACCTCCTTGGCGAGCTCATTGTGCAGGCCTTGCAGCTCGGCCTCCAGCTCCTTGCAGCGAGCCTTGGCCGCCACAGCATCGCCCAGGGCAGCGTCACGAGCGGCCTTGGCTTGGTTGGCGGCCGGCTTCTCCCCATCGGAGGCCCCCACGACCTGGCTCAGTGCTGCTCGGACGGAGGTAGCGGAACGGGCCCAGCCAGAAGCTAGCTCCACGCGCCTGGCTCAGCTCACTGGCAACCTGGTCGAAGACGGCGGCAGAGGGAACAGAAGGAGCGGGAACTGGCGGAGCGGGCAAAGAAGACGGCAGCGTGATCACGGTTTGGCAGGAAGGAACCCCCTGGGCCTTGGCTGCTCCGGCTGCAGCATCGAGCACAGTCGACTCCATGGTCAGCGGGGCCATGGGGGCTGATTCCTCACCGAAGCGTCCCAGTCGGCCTCATGAGGACGACCGGGCAGGGGAAGCGCGAGCCACGCCGTCTTTCCCCTCAGTGGACGAAGGCACCATCTTGGCAGGTGGACTCGCCCCAAGCGGGGCCGCAGAAGCCCCTTTCAACCTCTTCGCCGCAGGCGCCGGTCTGACAAAAGAATATGGACGTCAAGCCTCGGTGGCAGAAACCAAGCAAAGCAGGAATCAAGCACTTACTGGTCGTTGCTCGCGGACCCAAGCAACCTCCGGCCGAACTTGAAGCCCGAGAGCCTGCAGCTGGGATCAGCCTCGGGAGGCCCGGAAGCAGAAGCCACGTCGGGAGGGCTGGGGCTGGCCTCAGACCGCCCAGGGATCAAAGCGGACCCTGGGGGAACCAGCCCCGACCTGCCCTTCCTGGTGACCAAGGGAGAGTCCTCCCCTCCTCGCCTGGCACCGGCATCATCGTCATCCGGCATGGAGCGGAGGGCCCGAGACCTGAGCCGAGGGAAGGACTCCCCCGACTCCTCGCCAGTCGCCTCAAAGTCAGACTCATCTTCCTCCGCCTCTTCTTCCTCCTCACTCCCGCTGGAGCTGCCGGAGGACACGTTCACCATCACCAGCGCCGCAAGACCCTCGGGAGCTTCCGCGGGCACCAGCCCATCGCCATTAAAGGTGGGCATGGCGTTCACCACCTGCTCCCAGTCGTCACGAAGGAACAGGGGGACGGGGGCGCCCACCGGCTTCGCCACATCTCCCCCAACCAAGGAATGGAGGGCCGCGACCAGGTTCTCATCGGTCAGGGCCTCAGAGCTTAGGCGCAAGGCGGCATCCGCTTCCCCAAGCCTCCACAATGGGAGCGAGTGCTCCTGGAGTGGAGCCACCCGGTGCTCCAAGAACTGCCTCAGGAGCGTGGCTCCGGTCAGCTTTGCCGTCCCCAAGTTGCTCGGCCTCAGGTCCGCGTTCATCCTCTTTAGCACCGCCCTCGCACGGGGGTCGACGAGCTCCGCGCAGGACCACGCGTCGACAGCCTTGGGCTGCCCTATAGGCAACACCAGACGGGGGTGGAGGCGCCCGACGTCCACCATGACCCACTTGCTCCGGAAGCCTTCGATTCTCTTCCCAGGCTTCGAGATGGCATTGGAATTGGAGTATGCGATGAAACTCGCACGTGCGAAGACATGGCCACCAGAAACCCGGAGGGAAAAATAGTGGCGCAACAAAGCCACCGAGGGCTTTACCCCGACATGAGCCTCACAATAGTAAGAAAAAATTGCCAGGAGAAGAACAGAGTTGGGGTGGAGATGCAGAGCCTGCAAGTTGTACTGGCGGAGGATAACAAAGAAGAACTCGGAGAAAGGAGGCACCGGACCGGCGACGATGGCGCTCACAAAGAGCGGATAGAAGGTGCTCCCCCTACCTTCAGGCTAGTCGGAGCCGGCCTTGAGCACAGTCGCCCCCTTGCTGCCCTGCACCACTGTCATCAGGCGCGTGAGGGCGAGGTTCTTCTCCGGTAGGTTCGGGGAATCCAGTGCCGGCGAGTACTAGGCCCGGTTGGGGACTTGCGAGGCGCCATGGTGTGCCGGGCGAGAAGGATTGAGACAGATCTGGAGGATTTCGGAAGCAAGAAGGAGGAGAGGGAGAAAGAGGATCTGGGCGAGGCGAACGAGAACAAAGCAAGTAAGTATGGCCCGGGCACCTCTTTTGTCAGATGGACAGTTGCCGAGGCATCGTGGGGAGGCGCAGACGCCCACATCCAATCAAGCACCACATGGCGCCCAAGGCCATGAGCTGTTAGGGCCCGCGGTGCTTCGCGCTTGCCCCTTCGCTTTCCTGCTAAGCCAAGCCCGGGCGCGCCTTGGGCTCGGGGGCTACTGTCAGCGTTCTGGGAACGGGGGTCCCCCAGACTTGCCTGCCTGCGGCCTGCGGCGTGGCTCAAGTGGGGGCCCAGTGCGGCCCATCTTCATCAGCTCAAGCTCAAGACCCT
>NC_041390.1:412880625-412911056 GCF_002162155.2 Triticum dicoccoides | reverse complement strand
CCTCAGAGGCAGCCTCATCAGGCAGGCTCGCGAGGAGGCAGAGAGATCAAGGCAGGGGTACCTCGCGAGGAGCCCGTGACGCAAGCCATGACGATCGAGACCAGGCGGGCGCCAGGAGGGCGCCGGCCTGCGCAGTGTCCTTTTGTCTCCTTTGGTGAAAAGGGGCCAAGCACAGGCCAACGCATCGGGCAAAGGTTACCATTCCGGTGCAACAAGACCAAGACCAGCAGAGCGGCAGGACGGAGGTCACCGTGGAGCCCAAGACGGCGTCATCACCAGTACTTTTGGCAGCCGAAGACCACCTTTGGTCAGGATAACTTGTACTAGATGTTCCCCTTCAAAATGGCCAATTGTTGGTGCCCTTCCCGCTCATTATTTGGGGAGAGGCCCAGGGCCTCTATAAATAGAGCTAGCCACCACAGAGTAGAGACATCGAGAAAACGGCCAGAGATCTGGTAGAACCCTAGCAGAGAGAGAGAGAGAGAGAGAGAGAGAGAGAGAGAGGCGACTGAACTCACCCTAGCAATTCATCGCACCAGCTCAAGAACACCTCTCGTGAGGCTGTTCTTCCCTTGTACTGTTCATCATCAGCCCGTGAGGCAATCCAACACACCACACACTGGAGTAGGGTATTACACCACAACGGTGGCCCGAACCAGTATAAGCCTTGTGTCCCTTGTGTTGTTCGTTGTTTCCAGCTCAAATCACGCGAGGAGATTGGATGTAGATCGGTAGGGGAGAGATCTCCGCGCGCACCCCAGTGTTCGAACCTCAAGGGTCTGCCGGTACCCGAAATCCGACAACTTGTGGGTTATCAATGCACGACCAAGGAGGCCTCGACTCCTCTCCTCAATGAGCTCGCGAGCCCTCACAGCCCGGTCCTCCAGGCGCATCACGATTTCAGTGAAGAAGTGGAGGTGGTTGGCGTTGTCTTCCTCATGCAGGTGAGGGGTGCTCTCCTTGCAGATAGTGCTTAGAGCTCGGTTGGCCCTCACCCTGAGATCCTGGAGCATAGAAGCATGCTCACGCTGCTGCATTGGCCTATGACATGCCTCGTCCGTGCTCTTCTTCGCGAGGGACATGGCGCCATCAATCTGTTGCTGGAGGGAGAGCAAGTCAGCGTGCGCGGAGGCCAGGTCAGCCTGGGCGGTGGTCTGGGCTGCCACAGCGTCCCTCTCGCGTTGCTCTGCCTCATCCAGTTTCGTCCTAAGGGCGGTGATCCTACCCTTAGCCTCAGCCTCCAGGAACACCAGCGCCAGGCGGTGCTTGTCAGCGAGATCTGCATGAGCCTTCGCCACCCCCCGGTCAACCTCCTCCTGGATCTTGGCTTCACACGCGGTGACGGCGTTCTCAGCCAGAGTCACTCGGCGCCCACTCTTCTCCAGCCACTCGAGCTCGAGGCTGCACTCCAAGGCCTCCAACATCAGTGCCTCCTCACATTTCTGGATCTCCTCCTCTTTGGAAGGCGCTCCCTGATGGGGTTATGTACCTAGGGTAGGGTCATGGACCTGATCCAAGTAACTTACCCCAGGACATCCTTAGAAGAGGTCGCCTTCCAGTCGACCAACGAGGATTCACTCGACTGGCCTGAAGGACTCGACCACGAAGACTCACTCGACCACCAGGAGGTCAAGAGGCACTCTACACTGCAACGGCCTGTAATCAAGTAGACTTTATGATAGTAAAGGCCTTTATATGGGGCGTTACCAGTAACGCCCCAGACTTAACTCACCTTAAACCCTCTCCTACGTGGGCTGGCTGGGGTCCTGGCGCACTCTATATAAGCCACCCCCCCTCCACAGGCAGAGGGGTTCGGCACCCTGTAATTCATACATTCGTAATCCACTCGACCGCCTCCGGGCTCCGAGACGTAGGGCTGTTACTTCTTCCGAGAAGGGCCTGAACTCGTACATCCTTTGTGCTTACAACCTCTCCATAGCTAGGACCTTGCCTCTCCATACCTACCCCCCACTCTACTGTCAGGCTTAGAACCACGACAGTTGGCGCCCACCGTGGGGCAGGTGTTTTAGCGATTTTGTGGAGAAGTTGCGGTTCTTCCGAGTACTCTCATCATGGTGTCTGCTGGAGTTTTGGTCAAGGGTCAAGAGATCCGTCTCGGCACTCTCACCTTCATCGCCGACGACTCCGCATGGCTCCAGGAGGCTCCACTCGACGTAGACGCGCTCCCCGTCCGCGGTGCGACGCATTTTCGCGCATGCGTCCGCGGCGTTCTGCTGCGGCAACCGTCGACCCAGTATCGGTCGGCTCCTCCATTGTCCACCCTCCCAGTCTCCCGCCAGCGCAAGCGCTCAGGCCGGTCGAGGCTTCAGCGATGGATGAGTCACGCGGTGGCTCGCCAATCGGCCACTACACAAGTTGCGGCAATCGAGCCCAACGAATCTCTCTACGGCTTGTTCGATCAGTCGACTGGCTCCGGGGAGACTGCATCCGAGTGCGGAAGCAGTGATCCAGCGGCGGAAATCTTGATGGTCGACGGGCCCCACAGCCCTCCTGGCTTCGCCCGTGGTGGTGGAGCAGGTGACGGCGGCGACCCTGCACGAGACTACGAAGAGTACCAGCCCGAGCCACTCGATTCTCTGCAAAGAGAAGAGCTTCGCCGCAGGAACGAGGATCCCCTGCGTATTCCCATCGCAGGAGAAACCCCCGAGGCTCGTGCCTTGGAGGAGGCGCGTCTGGCCAATTTGGCCGAGCGCACTCGACTGGAGAACCTTCAGCGAGCACTCGACGAGCGCGCGCGGCAACGAGTTCCCGACACCAGTCGACGTCAACTCTTCCCGCCGACTCAGGTATATCGAACCCCAATTCAGAATTTAGCAGCTGCGACCCGTATAGCAGAGTCCATTCAGCCTTCGCAGTTGGAAGCTGGCAGAGGTTTGCTGCAAATCAGGGATCTGCTCCGGGCAGCAGGAGATCAGAATTCAGCCGTGTCTCAGTCGCGCAACAGAATTCACAGTCGATCTGTCACTGTGAATACGGTTCAGTCGGCTCACAGCCCCAGATCGCCTCCGCGGCGCGAAGGGCGTGAGAATCGGCGAGATCAATATGGCGGCAGACTCGACCGAGATGATAGGCGTCGAGTGCCCTATTCCCCTCCGAGGGGTGGGTCTTACGCTCCTCGGCAGCCAGATGATAGGCGTCAGTACAGTACAGGGCGTAGGGTTCCAGTTGACCCCAGAGAGCCAGGCTTCGACGCGCGATCCATTATCGTGCAAGGGTTGGTCGACCGGAACAGAGCCCATCGTGGCGCACTCGACAGAGATGTACCCACGAGCAGTCGAGTACATGTTTCTGGTCCTGAATGTTTCAGCAGAGCTATCAGAGCCGCAGTTATCCCCCCCAATTTCAGGTTGGCAACAGGAATCAGCAAGTTCACTGGTGAGTCTAAGCCTGAAACTTGGCTTGAAGACTACCGAATGGCAGTTCAGATCGGTGGTGGGAACGACGAGGTGGCCATGAAGCATTTGCCCCTAATGTTGGAAGGTTCTGCCAGGGCATGGTTGACTCAATTACCTCCTAGCAGCATTTACACTTGGGAAGACCTGTCCCGAGTGTTCGTCAGAACGTTTGAAGGGACTTGCAAGCGACCAGCGGGATTGACAGAGTTGCAAGTCTGCGTGCAGAAAACTAATGAGACTCTCAGAGAGTATATTCAGAGGTGGATCACTTTGCATCACACTGTGGAAAATGTCTCTGATCATCAGGCAGTATGCGCCTTCAAAGACGGCGTCAAGAACAGAGAACTGAGTTTGAAATTTGGTCGAACCGGTGACATGACCTTGAGTCGGATGATGGAGATTGCTACCAAGTACGCCAACGGCGAAGAAGAAGACCGACTCCGAAGCGGCAAGCACAAGCCGAGTCAGTCGGAAAAAGGAAACACCAGTCGGAAACAGAAGCGGAAGGCTGAACCGGCAGCTCCTGGAGAGGCTCTGGCCGTGACTCAAGGAAAGTTCAAGGGGAAACCAAAAGGATCCTGGAACCCCAAGAAGGTAAAGGATAAAGAAGGGAACGACGTGATGGATATGCCGTGTCACATTCACACGAAGAAAGATGAAGAGGGGAATATCATTTACCCAAAGCACACCACTCGCCAATGTCGACTCCTGATCCAGCAGTTTCAGGGAAAACAGTCTAAGGACAAGGAGAAGGAGTCAGACAAGGCCGAAGACAAAGAGGACAGTGATAGAGGATATCCGCATATCAACTCCACTCTGATGATCTTTGCAGATGTGGAAAGCAGAAGTCGACTGAAAGTGATTAACCGAGAGGTGAACATGGTTGCCCCAGCAAAGGCAAATTATCTGAAGTGGTCTCAAACACCCATCACATTCGACCAATCTGATCACCCGACTCATATTGCCACCCCCGGGAGGCAAGCTTTGGTGGTCGATCCAGTTGTCGAAGGCACTCGACTGACAAAGGTGCTGATGGATGGTGGAAGTGGGCTGAACTTATTGTATGCAGACACATTTAAAGGTATGGGCATCCCGATGTCCCGACTGAGCACTAGTAACATGAGCTTCCATGGAGTTATACCAGGGAAGAAGGCCGAGTCACTCGGCCAGATAGCTTTGGACGTAGTGTTTGGTGATTCGAAGCATTTTCGCAAAGAAAAGTTAACGTTTGAGGTCGTGGATTTTCAAAGTGCATATCATGCCATTTTGGGGAGACCAGCCTATGCACGGTTCATGGCTCGACCATGTTACGTGTACCTCAAATTGAAGATGCCCGGTCCCAAAGGTGTGATCACTGTCACCGGTGATAGGAAAAAGGCAGAGGAGTGTTTTCAGAAGGGCTCCAAGATTGCCGATTCCCAAGTGACAGCGGTCGAGTTCGAAGAATACAAGCAAAACGCAGATCCGAGTGACTTGCTGCGATCCAAGAAGCCCGCCACAGAGTCTGCATTCCAGTCGTCCGGTGAGACGAAGCCTGTTCACATTCACCCGACCGACCCCGAAGCAGCTCCGACCCGCATCTCCACAACACTCGACCCAAAATAGGAAGAAGCGCTCATCCAGTTCCTCCGTGAGAACTGGGACATTTTTGCATGGAAGCCCGCTGACATGCCAGGTGTTCCCAGGGGACTGGCTGAGCATCGCCTAAGAGTCGACTCGTCTGCAAAGCCAGTCAAAGAGCATCTTCGGCGGTCCGCCGTCCAGAAGAGAAAGGCCATCGGTGAAGAAGTGGCTCGACTATTGGCGGCAGGATTTATCCGAGAGATATACCACTCCGAGTGGCTCGCTAATGTCGTCATGGTTCCTAAGAAGGACAAGTCGCTCCGAATGTGCATTGATTTCAAGCACATCAACCGGGCCTGCCCGAAAGATCACTTTCCTCTCCCTCGCATAGATCAAATTGTTGACTCGACCGCGGGATGCGAGAGGTTGTCTTTTTTAGATGCTTACTCCGGGTACCACCAGATCCGTCTGTACGGGCCCGATGAGGTAAAAACAGCTTTCATCACTCCATTCGGGTGCTTCTGTTATATCACCATGCCATTCGGCCTCAAGAATGCCGGAGCCACATTTATGCGAATGATTCAGAAGTGTCTACTCACCCAAATCAGTCGGAATGTGGAAGCTTATATGGATGATATTGTTGTCAAGTCACGAAAAGGTTCCGACCTGCTCGCTGACCTCGCCGAAACATTTGCCAACCTCAGAAGGTATGATATCAAGCTCAATCCATCAAAGTGCACATTTGGAGTTCCTGGTGGCAAGTTACTCGGTTTTCTCGTTTCCGAACGGGGAATCGATGCTAACCCAGAGAAGATTGGCACTATTCTCCGAATGAAACGCCCTGTGCGAGTGCACGATGTCCAGAAGCTTACTGGATGCTTGGCCGCATTAAGTCGATTCATCTCACGACTCGGTGAAAAGGCACTGCCTCTTTACCGACTGATGAAGAAGGCTGACAAGTTCGAGTGGACTCCAGAAGCTGATGCAGCGTTTGCCGAGCTAAAAGCTCTGCTCTCCACCCAGCCGGTGCTTGCTGCTCCAATCAGCAAAGAGCCTCTGTTGCTCTACATCGCAGCCACAAGACAAGTTGTCAGTACTGTGCTAACGGTCGAGCGGGAAGAAGAAGGCAAAGCTCTCAAAGTTCAGCGCCCAGTGTATTATTTGTCTGAAGTCTTGACTCCATCCAAGCAGAGATATCCGCATTATCAGAAGCTTGTGTATGGAATATACATGACCACAAAGAAGGTTGCTCATTATTTCTCTGACCATTCCATCACAGTCGTCAGCGATGCTCCACTATCAGAGATTTTGCACAACAGAGACGCAACTGGTCGAGTGGCCAAATGGGCGATTGAACTTCTTCCCCTTGATATCAAGTTTGAGGCAAAGAAAGCCATTAAGTCCCAGGCGATAGCAGATTTCCTCGCCGAGTGGATTGAACAACAGCAGCCGACTGAAGTTCACTCGGAGCATTGGACCATGTTTTTCGATGGCTCTAAGATGTTGAATGGTTCCGGTGCTGGGGTTGTCCTGGTTTCCCCCAGAGGAGATAAGCTCAGATATGTGCTCCAGATTCACTTTGATTCCTCCAACAATGAGGCAGAATATGAGGCCCTCCTATATGGGTTGCGCATGGCCATTTCACTCGGCGTCCGTCACCTAATGGTCTATGGCGACTCGGATTTAGTGGTCAATCAGGTGATGAAAGAGTGGGACGTGAGAAGCCCAGCCATGACTGGATACTGCAGTGCAGTGAGGAAGCTGGAGAAGAAGTTCGAGGGGTTGGAGCTCCATCATATACCCCGACTGAAAAATCAAGCAGCTGATGATCTAGCAAAGATAGGTTCCAAGAGAGAAGCCATTCCGAGTGGTGTGTTCTTGGAGCATATACACACTCCGTCAGTCAAAGAAGATCCTTTCACCGAAGAGACTCCGCAGCCCAAGAGCGCCACAGATCCGACTGAAGTTGAAGTCCCAGCGGTGGTCGACTTGATCATGGAGGTTTTGGTGGTCATTCCCGACTGGACGATTCCATATGTCGCATATATCTTGAGGAAAGAGCTTCCGGAGGATGAGGAAGAGGCTCGACAGATCGTCCGTCGATCTAAGGCCTTTACCGTAATCAAAGGACAATTATACAGAGAAAGCGCGACTGGAGTCGGTCAGAAGTGCATAACACCAGAAGAAGGTCGACTCATCCTCAATGATATTCACTCGGGGACCTGTGGTCATCATGCGTCCTCTCGGACCATCGTGGCCAAAGCATACCGAGCCGGATTTTACTGGCCCAAGGCGAATGAGATGGCAAAAGAGATAGTAGATAAGTGCGAGGGATGTCAGTTCTACTCGAATATGTCGCACAAGCCTGCGTCAGCTTTGAAGACCATCCCACTCGTCTGGCCTTTTGCAGTTTGGGGGCTTGACATGATCGGTCCTTTGAGAACAGGACGAAGTGGCTTCACGCATGTACTGGTGGCAGTCGACAAGTTCACCAAGTGGATCGAGGCTAAACCAATCAAGAGCCTTGACACCGGTACTGCTGTTAGCTTCATCGGGGAACTAATATTCAGATATGGAGTCCCGCACAGCATCATTACGGATAATGGGTCGAACTTTGACTCAGAGGAATTCAGAGCTTTCTGCGACTCCCAGGGCACACGAGTCGACTACGCATCGGTCGCCCATCCGCAGTCGAATGGACAAGCAGAGCAAGCTAATGGACTGATTCTCAAGGGACTGAAGCCTCGACTGATGCGTGATCTCAAACACGCGGCTGGGGCTTGGGTCGACGAACTTCCATCTGTACTCTGGGGACTGCGGACCACGCCTAATCGGTCGACCGGAAGAACTCCATTCTTCTTGGTCTATGGAGCGGAAGCAGTCTTGCCGAGTGATCTTCTTCACAATGCTCCTCGAGTTGAAATCTACAACGAAGCAGAAGCTGAACAAGCGCGGCAGGACGCAGTCGACCTTTTAGAGGAAGAAAGGGAGATGGCTCTGATCCGGTCGACCATCTACCAACAAGATCTGCGGCATTTCCACGCCCGAAACGTGAGAGGTCGAGCCTTCCAGGAAGGGGATTTGGTTCTCCGAGTGGATCAGCACAAACCAGACAAGCTTGCTCCTTCTTGGGAAGGCCCCTTCATCGTCACCAAGGTTCTCCACAACGGGGCGTACCGTCTTTACAACGTCGAGCATAATATCGACGAGCCCCGAGCTTGGAACGTGGAGCTACTCCGCCCGTTTTACACTTAAACTTTATCACTCGCATGAGTTGCAATAAAGTACTTCTGTAGTTCATGGACCTCAAAATAATAAGTGTCATAGTTCCTCCATAATATCTGTCACTTTTTATTTTTTGTCCAATGAAATTCCCCTCAGTGGGTGACTTAGCTGCGAATCCGTTTCGCCTAAGTTTGTAAAAATCCTACCGAGTGGTAAGCCAGCCTATCACTCGGAGGCTTAGCTGCAGCCTCGTGCTCGCCTAAGTTATCAAAATCCTACCGAGTGAAGAGCAATCCTCTCACTCGGAGGCTTAGCTGCAGCCTCGTGCTCGCCTAAGTTATCAAAATCCTACCGAGTGGTAAGCCAGCCTTCCACTCGGAGGCTTAGCTGCAGCCTCGTGCTCGCCTAAGTTATAAAAATCCTACCGAGTGAAGAGCAACCCTCTCACTCGGGGGCTTAGCTGCAGTCCAAGCACTCGCCTAAGTTGTGAAAATCCTACCGAGTGAAGAGCAATCCTCTCACTCGGAGGCTTAGCTGCAGCCTCGTGCTCGCCTAAGTTATCAAAATCCTACCGAGTGGTAAGCCAGCCTTCCACTCGGAGGCTTAGCTGCAGCCTCGTGCTCGCCTAAGTTATAAAAATCCTACCGAGTGAAGAGCAACCCTCTCACTCGGGGGCTTAGCTGCAGTCCAAGCACTCGCCTAAGTCGTGGAAATCCTACCGAGTGAAGAGCAACCCTCTCACTCGGGGGCTTAGCTGCAGCCCTGTGCTCGCCTAAGTTACAAAAATCCTACCGAGTGAAGAGCAACCCTCTCACTCGGGGGCTTAGCTGCAGCCCAGTGCTCGTCTAAGTGGACTAAAGAATAAATCGATTGCAGCACAGGCACCTTGCTTTGAACCTGCAAAAGACATTCCGAGCCGAAGGCAATCGTATTCAAGCACCAAATCCAAGTTTGAATCGACATCTAAAGGAACCGAAAGTGCTCAGGCGTCAAGCCCGTTAAGGTTTGTCGGTTACAATTCCACTCGGCATACCGAGGCAAATTTAAAGCGTCGAGCCAGAAGAAGTTTTTTACCCCTCCTGTGGAGGGCTGGAAGGTGCAACAAATTCATCAAGGTCAATCCCGTCGGCGATCCGAGTGGCAGCTGCAAGGAAAGTTTCCATAAAGGATCTGAAGTCGTGCTTCTTGGTATTGGCCACCCGAAGGGCCGCCAGCTTCTCTTCTCGCGCATCTTTGCAGTGGACTCGGGCCAGACACAGAGCGACATCTGCACCACACCGAGCCGAGGACTTCTTCCACTCCTGCACTCGACCAGGGATCGTGTTCAAGCGGGCCATCAGCGACTCGAGGTCATTCTGAAGTGTCTCCTCAGGCCAGAGCGTCGAGTCGATGCGAGATGTGGCGGCCTTCAGCCTTGCGAGATAGTCCACGACAGCTGCAACACGAGACTCCAGTCGGAAAACATCCATGGCAACTTCGTCGTTCACCGGAGAATTGACGGGGTCAAGGTTTGGCTCCAGTCGGCTGGTTTCTTCTTCAAAGTTTTGACAAAATTCTGCAAAGGTGATCACTAAGTCAAGGAGACAGTCGAATGGAAAAAGGCACAATTGGAAATGTTTGCCAAACATGGAGGTCTACCTTCAAGCATAAGGAACAACTTTTTGGCAAGGCCACTCAGGAAGGCCTCCAGTTCAGTTTTCTTCTCAGTCAATTTGCTGACTTGGTCGGTCAGGGCAGCTTTGTCAGTTTTCAGTCGACTGACCTCCTTGTTGGCAATCCCAAGAGCAGCTTTCAGATTGGTATTGTCTTGTTCAAGCTTGGTAACTGAAGCTAACTTCTCGTCAGCAAGCTTGATCTTCTCAGCTAGCTCAAGGTCTTTCTTCTGCTGGGCCTCCCTTACCTTACCTACAAGTTACAGCAAGATCAGATGCTGAAACAAGCAAGGGGAAAAGCAGTCGTCAGGGTCTCACCAAACATACCTTCGGTCTCCTCCTTTGCCTTTGTCAGCTTCTCCTGAACCAGCTTCAAGCTCAGCTCGACTTGAGTATGTTTTTGTTCCAGCTCTGAGTAGCGAGCCACAAGATCACAGGAGTTCTGTGAAGAACCAATCGACTAAATGTCAAATATAATTCACTTCCGAGTGAAAAAGGGATAAACACACGTTTCTAAGACTACAGCCAAATACAAGCATTCGACCATAGTCTCGGGGACTACACCCAGTGGGTGCACTCAGCGTGCCCCCACTAATCCTGTTGAAGACAAAGTCGACCAGTCGACCTCAAAAAAAAAATGTGTGTGCGAGATGCATTCTCTAAGACTGTGATCAACTGCAAGCAGTCGACCACAGTCTCGGGGACCACCCAGTGGACGCACTCAGCGTGCCCCCACCGGTTTGTGAAATCCAGTCGACCAGTCGACTGACAGAAAGATTGACATTATAAAGCCTAAGGCCGACTGCCAGCAGTCGACCTTAGCCTTGGGGACTACACCCAGTGGGTGCACTCAGCGTGCCCCCACCGGTTTGTGAAATCCAGTCGACCAGTCGACTGACAAAAAGATTGACATCATAAAGCCTAAGGCCGACTGCCAGCAGTCGACCTTAGCCTTGGGGACTACACCCAGCGGGTGCACTCAGCGTGCCCCCGCTAACACGGAGTTTATTCGACACACCCAGTGGGTGATTACTATAAATTCCGGAAAAGAAAAGTTTTTGGTAGCATATCCAACAGAACAAACAGCGGTCGACTGACCTGGACATTGATTTGGAGGGCAGAGCTGGCGTCATAAGCTGCCTAGCTCGCGTCCCGGATAGTCTTCAGCTGCTCCATCATGAGTCCCGCCTGGCGTATTGCCTCCTTCGCTGCGCCAGCTTGGTCCTCTGGGACGTGGTGCGTCGTGAAGAAGGAGGGCTGCTGAGCACTCGTCAGTGGATTTGCGAAGGACACCGTGTGTCGAGTGATGTTCTCTTCTTCCACAGTCAGAATCTCAGGCGCCGTCACATCCTGAGGCACTTTACTGGCGGGCGCTTTCCGACTCCTCCTGCGTGCCAGTGTTTCTTCATCCTCGTCGTCATCAGGGAGATTGATAACAGTATGGGGTGGAGCTGCGGAGAAGAATCAGGATCAGAGATCGCGAGTCAGTCGACTAAGAACGATGTTAAGAATACAGTACCTGGGTTCGAAGTTGCTGCATCCTCCATCTCGTGGTCATCAGCCCGGGCCGAGGTCTCAGAAGTAGCAGCACTACAACTCCAAAGGATCGGTCGACTAACTTCAGCGTCGACCAGAGATAAAGTTCGCACAGAATAAGAAAATATGAGCAGCACAATTACCCTGATATGGTGGGGATGGACACCTTCATTTTCGGCAGGAGCTTGGTCGGCTTTGGCGGAGCTCCCCTAGGCTGCTTCGGCGCCTTTTCAGTCGGCGCTAGAGAAGTGGTCCTAGGGCGCTTGGTCGACTGCGTCGCAACCCCCTTGCCACGTTCAGTCAAAGGGTCGTGGACGAGCTTCGACCGCCTTTCCGAGCGCGGTGGCACGACCTCCTCCTCTTCCTCCTCGTCTTCGGCGTCATCATCATCACCGTCGTCATCATCATCGTCGTCGTCGTCCCCTGCAACGTCCGAGTCCCATTCCTCCTCATCCTGGCTCTCGCCCCCACTCGCCTCACCCTCCTCAGTCGGAGTTTGTGCCCCATTGGGCATCGAGTACAGCTCGGTGAGGGCCTAGCAGATATCAAGACAATGATCAGTCGACCAGTCGGCAGAGTAGACAGAGATGAATGCGACAAGAATGCAGTGGAGAGCAGGGCAAGTGTACCTTATTTGGATCACTGTTGTGGTCGAGTGGAGGAATCCTTCTGGCTCCGCGTGGGTTGTCCTTGTTTCCGGTGACGGCTGCCATCCATCTTTCCAGAGTGACATCATCGACTGCTTCTGGATGGACTCTAGTCTCGTCTTCGGTCCCACAGTACAACCACATGCAGTGGCTCTGGAACTGGAGGGGCTGGATGCGACGCCTGAGGAAGACCTCCAAGAGATCCATGCCCGTCACTCCCTCCCGAACCAACTGCACCACGCGCTCCATCAACATCTTCACATCAGCTTTCTCCTCCGGGATCAACTTCAGAGAGGAGGGCTTGTTCACTCGGTCCATGGTAAACTGTGGGAGTCCACTCGACTGTCCCGGCGTCGACTAGTCCCGGCAGTAGAACCAGGTCGACTGCCAGCCTCTGACTGACTCGGGAAAGGTCATGGGCGGAAAGGTGCTCTTGTTCCTCACCTGGATGCCCAAGCCCCCACACATTTGGACGACTCGGGTCTTTTCGTCGCCTGGACTCGCCTTCTTCACGGCCTGAGAGCGACACGTGAATATATGCTTGAACAAACCCCAGTGCGGTCGACAGCCCAAGAAACCCTCACACATGGACACGAACGCGGCAAGATAGGCAATGGAGTTTGGGGTAAAGTGGTGGAGCTGCGCTCCGAAGAAGTTCAAAAAGCCACGAAAGAAAACACTCGGCGGCAAGGAAAACCCGCGATCAACATGGGTGGCCAAAAGCACACACTCACCCTCTTCTGGCTGGGGCTGCCACTCCTTCCCCGGAAGCCTCGCAGCTCCGTGGGGGATCAAGCCCTCGTTGGCCATGTCGAGAAGGTCATTCTCAGTGATGGTCGACTAGATCCAGTCTCCTTGGACCCAGCCTTTCGGCAGGCGGGATCTGGACGAGGACCCTCCGCGGCTGGTGGATCTCCCCTTCGCCTTCTCCGACGCCGACGCCTTCTTTGCCCGCTCCAGCGCCGCCGTCTTCTCCTTGGCCATGGTCGCCGGCGAGATGCGCGAAGGGAAGTGGTGTGGGGGCGAGAGCGAGCATGCTGAGCAGGGAGGAAGGAAGCAGAGAGAGGGGGAGAATGCTAAGGCGCAACACAGAAATCCTCGCCGGGCACATTTATAAGGTCCCTTCCGAGTGGATGACAGGTGGGCCCGGTCGATCTAATCATATCTGGAACAGTTATGCAGACGGGATACGTGGCGAAAAAGGCGGCGCGGAGATCGAGGCGTCCATGACCCGTCCCATCCGAACGCCGCGGTCCGCCCCGCTTCGCGCGCGCCCCAAAATTTCGCATCCCGCGGAATCCGCGAGCAACAAATCAGTCTGTCAGGCGCGGTGTTTCCGGCGATCCGTCGCTCGGAGATCGTCGAAGCCTGAAAGATCACTCGACGCAAAAACAGAATGGATCAAGTCGACTGAAGGCAAGTTGTTTCCTGTCGACAAAAGGATTCTTTGGTCCAGAACAGCGCACAACCGGAGCACAAAGATTAATCGGAAACGACATCAACTCCTTCTTCACTCGAAGCCTCAATCCATTCGGGGGCTAATGATGGGGTTATGTACCTAGGGTAGGGTCATGGACCTGA
The DNA here is from genome assembly GCF_002162155.2 of Triticum dicoccoides. NCBI lineage: Eukaryota > Viridiplantae > Streptophyta > Magnoliopsida > Poales > Poaceae > Triticum > Triticum dicoccoides. Next base: position 412,897,436 of record NC_041390.1, on the reverse strand, counting down.
TCCAAGTAACTTACCCCAGGACATCCTTAGAAGAGGTCGCCTTCCAGTCGACCAACGAGGATTCACTCGACTGGCCTGAAGGACTCGACCACGAAGACTCACTCGACCACCAGGAGGTCAAGAGGCACTCTACACTGCAACGGCCTGTAATCAAGTAGACTTTATGATAGTAAAGGCCTTTATATGGGGCGTTACCAGTAACGCCCCAGACTTAACTCACCTTAAACCCTCTCCTACGTGGGCTGGCTGGGGTCCTGGCGCACTCTATATAAGCCACCCCCCCTCCACAGGCAGAGGGGTTCGGCACCCTGTAATTCATACATTCGTAATCCACTCGACCGCCTCCGGGCTCCGAGACGTAGGGCTGTTACTTCTTCCGAGAAGGGCCTGAACTCGTACATCCTTTGTGCTTACAACCTCTCCATAGCTAGGACCTTGCCTCTCCATACCTACCCCCCACTCTACTGTCAGGCTTAGAACCACGACACTCCCCTCATTAACGCCAAGACGTCCGTTATTCAAGGGTAGTGTTCAAGGCCAGGAGTTCTCGTTCGCGCTCCTCGGTAGCCTCGCGGCGATGGTCGGCCGCCCTGGCCTCCTCCAAGGCCCGAGTGCAAGCCTCCCATGAGGTCGCAAGGGATACCTCGGCCTTTGCATTGACAGGCTCATGCTGAAGATGCCCAAGGTTGATGGCCACCTTCAACTTATGCCACTCGCCGCCAGCCGAAGGTCCTCCATCTCGAGGCAGGCGTTGACGTCGGCAAGCTCTTCTCCAAGCCGGCTCAACGCACCCATCGCCTCCGAAAAGAGCTCGTGGCGTATGACACCGTGCCCGAGCGCAAGCTCCAATGCATGGCCAAGTCCACCCTTCACGCCGGGGTACTGGGAAACTTGAGGTGGCCTGCCTGCCCCTGGCGGGGGGCTGGAGGCTGGTGCCTTCCTCGCCACCCTCCAGGCCTCGGCGGAGGCGCCGGATGGCATGGCCTCACTACTCGAAGATGAAGCCAGGGCTGGGATCGCCCAACCACCGGAGACGACCAGCGGAAGAGCCATAGGTACGCCTCTTGCACCCCAGGGTGGACCGTGAAGGAGGGACAACATGAACACAGGATGAAGGCCCCCCGTCAGCACATCCGCTTCCAGGACATGCCCCCCGCCATGCATGGTGGTCCGGCGGAGGGAGCTCGAGACAAGGGGCAAGCTGAGGACAAGTAGGGGCCGCTCCTCAGGAGATCTTGCTGCCGCGGACGAAGGGATCCTGAAGGTACGTTGTCAGGAAAGGATGCAACACGCAGAAATCACAAATAAGAGGTACTTATGCATCTATGGCTATGTACTTCCTCTGCTTCAGTGGCCGGTAGGCGTCACCACTACAGCCGGGAGGCCCCTTTCTCTTGCGAAGTGCCTCGAAGTTCAGGCGCAGCTGGCCAAAGCCCAGGGCACGGCCATCAGCATCTGGGGCGGGTAGCGGAGCCCTAGGGGAGGCGACCTCGGGAGCCCTGGGCTGCGTTAGCTCTCCGCCCACCACCTCAAGAATACTTCCCTAAACTTCAAGGGCGGCGACCCCGGGTGCCTCGGATCGTGCCAAGTCTCTGATCGCCCCCTTAGGACGGCTCACCCAGGCCTCGGGGGTTGCCATCTCAAGAGCACCGGGCTGCGGCGCTTCGTCAGCACGCGCCCCGATAGCACCAGGTGATACGTCTGCAACGTATCTACTTTTCCAAACACTTTTGCCCTTGTTTTGGACTCTAATTAGTATGATTTGAATGGAACTAACCCGGACTGATGCTGTTTTCAGCAGAATTGCCATGATGTTGTTTTGTTTGCAGAAAACAAAAGTTCTCGGAATGACCTAAAACTCCACGGAATATCTTACAATAAATAATAAAAAATCCTTGCCAAAGATGAAGACCAGGGGGCCCACACCCTTCTCACGAGGGTGGGGGCGCCCCCCCTAGGGCGCGCCCCCTACCTCGTGCCCCCCCTAGAGACCTCCCTACTCCAACTCCAACTCTATATAAATGCTTTCGGGGAGAAAAAAATAAGAGAGAAGAAATCACCGCGTTTTACAATACGGAGCTGCCGCCAAGCCCTAAAACCTCTCGGGAGGGCTGATCTGGAGTCCTTTCGGGGCTCTGGAGAGGGGGATTCGTCGCCGTCATCATCATCAACCATCCTCTATCACCAATTTCATGATGCTCACCGCCGTGCATGAGTAATTCCATGGTAGGCTTGCTGGACGGTGATGGGTTGGATGAGATTCACCATGTAATCGAGTTAGTTTTGTTAGGGTTTGATCCCTAGTATCCACTATGTTCTGAGATTGATGTTGCTATGACTTTGCTATGCTTAATGCTTGTCACTAGGGCCCGAGTGCCATGATTTCAGATCTGAACCTATTATGTTTTCATCAATATATGAGAGTTCTAGATCCTATCTTGCATGTCTATGTCACCTATTATGTGTTATGATCTATTAACCCCGAAGTGACAATAATCGGGATACTTACCGGTGATGACCGTAGTTTGAGGAGTTCATGTATTCACTATGTGTTAATGCTTTGTTTCGGTTCTCTATTAAAAGGAGGCCTTAATATGCCTTAGTTTCCATTAGGAGCCCGCTTTCCACGGGAGGGTAGGACAAAAGATGTCATGCAAGTTCTTTTCCATAAGCACATATGACTATATTCGGAATACATGCCTACATTACATTGACGAATTGGAGCTAGTTCTGTGTCACCCTATGTTATGACTGTTACATGATGAACCGCATCCGGCATAATTATCCATCATTGATCCGATGCCTATGAGCTTTCCATATACTGGTTTACGCTTATTTACTTTCCCATTGCTATTGTTACAATCACTACAAAATACCAAAAACATTACTTTGCTTTCTTTACTCTTTTGTTACAATCACTATCATATTACTTGCTACTAAACACTTTGCTGTAGATACTAAGTTTCCAGGTGTGGTTGAATTGACAACTCAGCTGCTAACACTTGAGAATATTATTTGATTCCCCTTGTGTCGAATCAATAAATTTGGATTGAATACTTTACCCTCGAAAGCTGTTGCGATCCCCTATACTTGTGGGTTATCAAGACTAATTTCCGGCGCCGTTGCCGAGGAGCATAACTCTATTCTTTGAGTCACTTGGGATTTATATTTGCTGGACACTATGAAGAACTTGAGAAATCCAAAAACCAAGATCTATCCCTCAACTACGAGGGGAGGTAAGGAACTGCCATCTAGCTCTGCACTTTATTCACCTTCTGTTATGAGTAAGCTTGCGACACCTAAACCTGCTTCTGCTATTCGTTCTGATATGTCGCATGTTATTGATGATGCTACTTCTGCTATACATGATACTTATGATGAAACTACCTCTATGCCAGATACTACTATGCCACTTAGTGATTTTCTCGAGGAACGACTTGCTAGGGCTAGAGAGATTGAAAATATTGAATCTGATTATGAAGATGAAAGTGATGATGAAGAATCACTTGTTATTCCTGAGGGTTATTTATTTGATCAAGATGCTTCTTTAGCTATTTTAGCTTGCAAAGATAGATATGAACTCAAAAGGTTATTAGCTAAATGGAATAAGCAATCTTTAAATGCTAGGATGAGACCTCACCCTGCTTTTGCTACTTCACCTATCTGTGTTGCTGATAAGGATTATGAATTCTTTGTTGATCCTGATATAATTACTTTGGTTGAATCTGATCCTTTTCATGGCTATGAATCTGAAACTGTTGTAGCACATCTTACTAAATTAAATGATATAGCCACCCTGTTCACTAATGATGAGAGATCTTGCTACTTTTATATCATTAAATTATTTCCATTCCCATTAAAGTGTGATGCTAAAATATGGTTCAATTTTCTTGATCCTGGTTGTGTGCGTAGTCCCAGGATATGATCTATTATTTCTTTGCTAAATATTTCCCTGCTCATAAGAAACAAGCTACTTTAAAGGAAATATACAACTTTGTGCAAATTAAAGAAGAGAGTCTCCCACAAGCTTGGGGGAAGCTTCTCAAGTTACTTGATGCTTTGCTTGATCATCCTCTTAAAAAAAATGAAATACTTGATATCTTTTATAATGGACTAACCGATGCTTCCAGAGATTACCTGGATAGTTGTGCTGGTTCTCTTTTCAGGGAAAGAACACCGAATGAAGCTGAAATCTTATTGAATAATATGTTGACAAATGAAAATAATTGGGCACCTCCTAAGCCAGCTCCGGAGCCAGCTCCTGCTCGAATTAATGATCCTATTCCTAAACCAACTCCGGAGAAGAGAGGTGCTCTATTTCTCAGTCCCGAAGATATGCAAGAGGCAAAGAAATCTATGAAAGAAAAAGGTATTAAAGCTGAAGATGTTCAGAATTTACCTCCTATTGAAGAAATACATGGTCTTAATTTACCGCCTATTGAAGAAACATATGATCTTAATCCTTTACTTATTGAAGAACCTCCAGACCCCGATAACCCGACACAGGTAGTAAAGGTAAATTCTCTCTATAGATATGATAAAGCTGAAATCCCTCCTACTAAAATTACTAGTCAATGCTTGGATGAGTTTGATAATTTTATGTTTAAGAAAGAAGACCTCAATGCTTATTTTGGTAGACAATTAAAACAAGATGATGGTATGATTAAATACTTGTGTGATTATATGGCTAATATTAGAGGTAAACTTAAACTTGTTAGCAAACATGCTTCTATGCTTACCACTCAAGTAGAACAAGTACTTAAAGCTCAAAAAGAATTGCTCAATGAGATGAATAGTAAGAAAAATAATTATGCTGTTAAAGTGGCTACTAGAACTGGTAGAATGACTCAGGAACCTTTGTATCCTGAAGGCCACCCTAAGAGAATTGATCAAGATTCTCTGAGAAATAATATTGATGCACCTAGTTCTTCTAAAAAGAAGAAAAAGAAAAATGATAGAACTGTGCAAACTTCTAGTGAACCTATTGCTGAACCACCCGATAATCCAAATGATATATCTATGTCTGATGCTGAAACACAATCTGGCAATGAACATGAAATTAATGAAAATGCTCATGATGATGTTCATAATGATGCTCAACCTAGTAATGATAATGATGTAGAAATTGAACGTGATGTTGATCTTGATAACCCACAATAAAAGAATCAACGTTATGATAAGAAAGACTTTGTTTCTAGGAAACATGGTAAAGAAAGAGAGCCTTGGGTTCAGAAACCCATGCCTTTTCCTCCCAAACCATCCATGAAAAAGGATGATGAGGATTTTGAGGGCTTTTCTGAAATGATTAGACCTATCTTTTTGCGCATGCGATTAACTGATATGCTCAAAACAAATCCTTATACTAAGTACATGAAAGATATTATTACCAATAAAAGAAAGATACCGGAAGCTGAAATTTCCACCATGCTTGCTAATTATACTTTCAAGGGTGGAATACCAAAGAAACTTGGAGATCCAGGAGTACCTAGTATACCATGCTCCATTAAAAGAAACTATGTTAAAACTGCTTTATGTGATCTTGGAGCCGGTGTTAGTGTTATGCCTCTCTCTTTATATCGTAGACTTGACTTGAATAAGTTGACACCTACTGAAATACCTTTGGAAATGGCTGCTAAATCAACTGCTATATCTGTCGGTATTTGTGAGCCGTGCCTGTTGTGGTTGCAAACGTAACTATTTTAACGGACTTTGTTATTCTTGATATTCCCGAGGATGATAGTATGTCTATTATTCTTGGAAGACCTTTTCTTAATACTGCAGGGGCTGTTATTGATTACAACAAAGGCAATATCACTTTTCATGTTAATGGTAATGAGCATACGGTACATTTTCCGAGGAAAAAACCTCAAGTTCATAGTATTAGTTCTATTGGAAAAATTCCATCGATTATATTTGGAGGTTTTGAATTTCCTCTTCCTACTATCAAGAAGAAATATGATATACTTATTATTGGGGATGTGCATATCCCCGTTGAGGTAACCTAGTGTTATTCGAAATTTCTCCGGTTTCATGTTAATCGGAATGAGTTTGTTAACAAGACTTGATCAACCTTGTTGGTGGATTCCTTTTGATGAGCATGAGATGGATGAAACTAGAAGCACAACCTTCTATACCGCACTTTTACTTTCTGTTATTTAGTTGAAATAAAATAAAAATAAATAATTTCCTATCTGTTATCTGAATATCCGTGCAATATAAAAATACCTCGAAAATAAAAGTTCTCCAAATGCCCTGAAAATTAAATATGATTTTTTATAGAATATTTGAGGATTTATAGAACAAAGAACACACCAGGGGGGCCAACCACCTTGCCACGAGGGTGGAGGGCGCGCCCACCCCCGTAGGGCGCGCCCCCCTGCCTCGTGGGCTCACGGTGGCCCTCCTCCACTTAATCTTTCAGCCACACACTTCATCTTCCTCCCCCAAACACGAAAAACCAGCTCAAACCCGAGTCCAAGCTCATTTTGCTGCCATTTTCGATCTCCTTGCTCAAAGCACCTCTCACAAAACTGCTTGGGGAGATTGTTCCTTGGGATGTGACTCCTCCATTGGTCCAATTAGTTTTTCTTCTAGTGCTTTATTCATTGCAAATTTTTGCTACTTAGGTGACCCTGTTCTTGAGCTTGCATGTCAAATTTATATGGTCAAAAGTAGTTTTGATGCATGATATAGGCCCTAGGCACTTGTAGGAGTAGTTGCTATCAATATTATTGAGTTTGGTTTACTTTTATTTTGAAGTTACTAAAAAAATTCAGAATTTTTTAGAGGAAGAAATATGTTTAGGAAAATGTTCTAAGGTGGTCCTTCAAGGAAGCAAGGACCCAGGCTTGCATTGCGTGATGCTGACGAAGAGCCACCAAGCGACGCTCCAATACGTCCTTGTGAGTGGCCTTCTGAATATTTTATGGATCTAGCGGGAATTAAAGAAGAATTTAACGCATATTTGCGTAATGCCGATCTTGAGGACTTTGAGGCAGACAAATGCCCCAAGTATCATGAGCTCATAAGCTCTTTTGTGAGGAGGTTTGAGTATTCATCTTCGCGTAATTCTCCTTCAGTCATGTTTGATCTTTATAACAAATCTTATACCATGGACTTAGAGGATTTCACTTTTGCTTTCAAACTTCCAAAATGGGGTAGTGTTAGGGATCCCCCTAAATATGAAGTTAGAAACTTTCTTGCTAGTATAACTGTAGGGGAATCTAGAGATATAACGCAAGCTACCATAGGGAGGATTCACTTTCCTGCTATACATTATTTTGCTCTCTTCATAGGTACATGCATAAATGCTGAAGATGAAGCATGCCACATGTGTGTCCCTGACCTTAACATTCTCAGGAGTGCTGTGTCAGGAGACCAATCTTATCATATGGGAGCCATTGTAGCTCGTAGGTTGCATCATAATAGACATAATGGAGATTTCTTTGGAGGAATTTATGCAACCCGCTTAGCTAAATTTCTTGAGGTAGATGTTCATGAAGGAGACATGGAGTTGCCTCCTGCTTATTTAGATTTTGATTCTATGGTTTCCCACCATTTTGTCGAGAGGAACGAATCACCTCTCCAGTACCGACTAATCTTTGACAAACGCCGTGTTGTCCATATTACTCTCCATGCTCCTACTTTCTTTGATTATCAGGTAAGAGGAGGATATACTATTACCAGAGAGGAGGCATATGAGTAAGAGAGGAGAGCGGAGGCCTGATATGTCTCCAACGTATCTATAATTTTTGATTGCTCCATGCTATATTATCTACTGTTTGGGACTATATTGGGCTTTATTTTCCACTTTTATATTATTTTTGGGACTAACCTATTAACCGGAGGCCCAGCCTAGAATTGTTGTTTTTTGCCTATTTTAGTGTTTCGGAGAAACAGAATATCAAACGGAGTCCAAACGGAATAAAATCTTCAGGAACGTGATTTTCTTACCGAACGTGATCCAGGAGAATTGGACCCTACTCCAGGGGGTCAAAGAGGAGGTCACGAGGGTGGGGGCGCCCCCCCTAGGGAACGCCCTCTACCTTGGGGGCCCCTCAGTGCTCCACCGACGTACTTCTTCCTCCTATATATACACACGTACCTCCAAACGATCAGAACAGGAGCCAAAAACCTAATTCCACCACCGCAACTTTCTGTATCCACGAGATCCCATCTTGGGGCCTGTTCCGGAGCTCCGCCGGAAGAGGGCCGTCATCACGGAGGGCTTCTACATCATCCTAGCCCCTCCGATGAAGTGTGAGTAGTTTACCTCAGACCTTCGGGTCCATAGTTAGTAGCTAGACGGCTTCTTCTCTCTCTTTGAATCTCAATACAATGTTCTCCCCCTCTCTTGTGGAGATCTATTCGATGTAATCTTCTTTTTGAGGTGTGTTTGTTGAGACCGATGAATTGTGGGTTTATGATCAAGTCTATCTATGAATAATATTTGAATCTTCTCTGAATTCTTTTATGTATGATTGGTTATCTTTGCAAGTCTCTTCAAATTATCCATTTGGTTTGGCCAACTAGATTGGTAGTTCTTCCCATGGGAGAAGTGCTTAGCTTTGGGTTCGATCTTGCGGTGTCCTTACCCAGTGACAGAAGGGGCAGCAAGGCACGTATTGTATCGTTGCCATCAAGGATAACAAGATGGGGTTTATTTCATATTGCATGAATTTATCTCTCTACATCATGTCATCTTGCTTAAGGCGTTACTCTATTTTTAACTTAATACTCTAGATGCATGCTGGATAGCGGTCGATGAGTGGAGTAATACTAGTATATGTAGAATTGTTTTGGACTACTTATCACGGACGTGATGCCTATATACATGATGTAGCGACCCGACCTCAATCGGTCAAGCCTCTGTATATCCATGCCATCCCTGGATCGGTATGCTGGCACACACAGTACAACAATGTATATATCAAAGTGCAATCACATGTATAAATAACGTAAAACTGATATATACCTCATAAGTCTCAGTGGAAACAAACATAAGGGTGTGGAGTCCATCAATGCCAACGGCAAGTTGAGTGTAGACCGTAACCCTACAACGTAACCCTTACTCGTCGTAGAAAAGTCCCTGCAACATAAGACGTTGCAGCCCTGTAGGTCAGTACATTGAATGTACTGGCAAGTCACATCATAAGAATAATGAACCTATTTGTACATGCAATCTGGCTGGTGGAAAGCTCTAAGTTTAGTTTTTGCATAAAGCTTGTTTGTCCTAGAATAAAAGATATTATTCTACCACTACTGTATAGCATAGGATGAGTTGGTAAACCCAACTCAATCCATTCCCAAAGTTTCATTTAAAACCCAACTGTTTAATTAAGAGTGATGAGATCTCCCAGCATTTCCACTACTAGATGCTCAAGTTGTCCGTAACCGGGGAAACGGCTAATCGATTTGGTTTTAACACTCTGCAGAGGTTTACGCACTTTTCCCCACAAGACTCGATCGCCTCCCTTGAAGTTCTCTCACTGCCTGGCGTTTGAGAACAGGATGACCGAGACATAGTTTTTCGAAAATGTTCCCCCTTAACCCACGGATAGGCCGGTACACCTACATCATTCTACATCTGCTAGCCCATCCCGGAAGGGGTTACACTAACTACTCAACTAAGCTAGAGCCCATATTGGCTTGTGGCTGCACACGTAAGCTTCTAGACATGAGAATACGATTGATCTCTTTGAGCCTGGGCGGCCGACCACTGGTGGTGCACCACCATGGATTAACCATGCATGATCCCACTGTACTTCGCCACCATTCAAACCAAAATACCGCCCAGGTAGTTTATTTACAAGTCTTGGTCCTGATTACTACTTTGTCTCTCATGTCTCAGCATGTTCGCTTCCCAAACCACGTCCATATTTAGCAAGGCAAAAATAAACTTACACGGTGGTGACAAGGATGTATAGATCATACCTACCTCAAATGAACTACTAGGTAACGGCATAGCCATCTGGCAAGAATAAATCTTACCATGCAATCCTACCTCAAAGGACTAAGTGCATAATAAAAACATAGGTAATTGAAGGAATGGTCAAATGTGAACTTGCCTAGTAATAGTTGATGAAGATTATATCACTATCAGAAATTTACTTAATAGAACTATTCGTCACTCTCCGATGAAAATCTATAAAGTCAAACATTGCATTCACATAAGCAATCATTTCAGAGAACCAAATAACATGCAACATGAAAAGACTCGGAAAATCCAAATGAACACACAACACACTTAACTATCAAAAGAAAATACTAAGTGCAAAACAACATAGGGCATGGGTGCAAAAAAAAAATTTGTGACATGGACCACAGTGCATACTAGGCATACGAGTAAAACTACTATGGACAGATCCTAATGTGTGAAAAATATCGTGAGATAGGTCCAAGTGATAGGGTTTAGCTACAGTGACAAAACACAAAAAGAATCACATCAATCGGAGCTACGACTTAGGAGATATGGCCATTTGAAGTTCGAAGTCAAATCTGAATAAAGTTCAAAGATGAATTTGGAAAAAGTTAACAAACATGATGCTACTTGATAGATCAAATCGTGACGAAGAATTTGCCGCTGGTTTCGTCGAATTTGGAATTACGGTTAAAAAGTTGTGGCTAAACTAAAATTAGGGACTAATCTGCTAATTACAGGGACCTAACCGTGAAAGTTTTATTCGCGACCAGGTCTCTGGCCACGTGGCGGCTTCCGGGTGGCTGAGCAGCATTCGTGGCTTAGGCTAAACGGCGAACGGCCACTAAATAGGCAAATCAGAGGCAGCGGCTTAATACAACAAAAACCGAGGTTGGTTTAACTAAATCGCATGGTTTATTAAAAACCGGAGTTAACCGATTTAACACAAATAAACGGACCGGGCGAACGTATTCTTACCGATGATGATGACAGGAGACGGCGGCGCGAGCGTCGGGCGGCGGGCGGCGGACGGGGCGGCGGCTCCGGCGGTCCTCTGCGACGGGTAAGGAAGCGGCGGGGCGGGGCGTGGGCGTCTTGCTGGTGGGGTCGGTGGGCGGCGGGGTGCCGGCGACGAGCAGAGGGAGGAAGCGGAGCTCCAGTGCTCCGGCGAGAGCGCGGGTCATCTAGCGGCGGCTCCGGTGACCTAGAGGCAAAACCATCATGTCAAAGTGAAGTGCACTGGGTCGGGGAGTAGGTTTATAAAGAAAAGAAGGGCTCAGGTGCACCACAGGCGACGGAATCGACGGCGAGGCGGTTCGGCTCCAGCGAGATCCGAATGGGTGGGGAGGCGGCTACGTGCGACATGGGGAGTAGAGGAGGGGCGGGATCGAACGAGGAACCTCGGGGGCTTTTATAGGCGCAGTAGGGACTCCGGTGGCGAGGGGATAAGCCTCATTCGCGAGGGAAACGGCCGGCGGGTTCGGCGGCGCACACATCATCCTTCCCGTGCTCTACGCGGGAGGTTGGAGACGAGCTGGGAAGTGGGGCTCACAGGTCAGTGGCCACGGCGGGTAGCGAGCGAGGGGGAATGGGGTGCGGGCGGCCGGCGCTTAAGGCCATCGGGCGCTCGGGCAGGCTGCGGGGCTGGCTGGCTCTTGGGCCGAAGAGCATGGGCCGGCTCGGGTGTGTGCGTGTGTGTGTGTGTGTGTTTTATAAAAAGTTTCTTTTAACAATCAGAAAAAACAAACAAACTGAGTAATAATAAAAAAACTATATAGGCATATTATATACCAAAATGCTCAGAAAAATACCAAGAATAAGATGAACTATTTTCCATGGTCAAATAAATTCCAAAAATTTTTATTAAAGTCAAACAGTGCTATTGTTGCATTTAAAACCAATAAAAATCATTATTAAAATAGCAAAATGATTTCAAATTTATTTTATCCTAATTTTCCATTGAAGGGAATCATTTTACCCTTATTTCCATTTATTATTTTTTTAGGAGAAAAATATTTTGAAAAGGAACTCAAATAACTCTCAATTGGATTTGAATTTGGAATTTCAAACAACTTCAAATGGAAAATGAGTTTCAAATAACTTCAAAGTGACTTCCAATTTATTTCTTTGAAACTTCCAACTCTCTTTCTTCAAATCTGAAGAAGTCATTTTATCTTCCCTTATGAACTCATTCAGTTTCTTAAAGTTTCTAAATTTGAAATATTTCAACTCAAATTCAAATCATTTTCAAACCCCTTTTCATTTCCACTAATGGAAGAAGTCATATTATCTTCACTCTTGGGTTTTGTAATGAAATGAATTTGAACTCAGGGAGATCAAAATGCAAGATGAAAAGTTTTGGGGAAGTCCTTTTATTCCCTCTCATTCAACTTTCAAAAAGTTTTCAATTTCCAATCATTTTCACACAATCAACCACACAACAATCAAACAAACAATCATAATAATTTATTTAACATAACATTCCAAAATTTAGAATTTTGGGATGTTACAAACTACCACCCTTAGAATGAATCTTGTCCTCGAGATTGGAGAAGCTAGAAAGAAGGTTAGGTTTGGGGGTCTCCTTGAAAATCCATTCATCAACACATGGTATGGGGTGCTACCATCCTTAGAAGAATGGTCATGGTTCCAACAAAACTCATGTACTCCATGTTTTGTGTTGACGGTGCCGGTCTTCTCATATTCTCCGAGATAACTCCTTCACTTTTGCTCTTCCGGTAAGGGCATGTCCTTTTCCTCAAAATCAGGAGTCCTTGCATCAAAATAGGATCCTTCTGAGACTTGACAGGTCTGGCGCCAATGCTAAACAACTATCGTAAATCTCATGGTGGTCAACAATTACTGGTTCCTCCTGCAGGAAATGGGTCTGGGATGAACCTCTCAGCATAACCTACGATTGGCAACAAGTGCCTGTACAGGGTTTCCATCATCCTGCCATTCTAAGGCTTTTGGCTTGTCGTGTCGATAGTCTTCTAGGGTTTTAAGGCTCTCTGATTTTCCATCAACATATGATAGCTCACGATAGAAGTCTCCGGTATGAGGGCCAATCCATCCCGTACTTGAATCATTACCACATACGCAGATAGTGAATCACGTATTCTAACACTTGGGCATCCTCACAAGCATTGCAGAACTTCTCTTCTCTATGAACTGGGTTTGGATAAATCCATTTGTTCTGCAAGCCAAACAAAATCTCTATCACTTCTTCACAACTCTCAGGTTTTACGTAACCTCCTATGAAACGTATGCTAATGAAATCATAGCTTCTTTTAGAATTATTTTCTTCAACAAGATTGTGCTTGTTTCCTTATCAAATCCTGGGTCATGTGGGTTATCGCCCACTTCAACCTTGTATATCTTTAACTCATCCTTGGAGTTACTATTGCTCCATATTCCAACATTACATCTCCTTTAAATCCAATAGTACTTCGTTACTTTGTACTCTTGGGGTAACCATCATAACTAAAACCAAACTCCAACTCATTTGTCCAAACTCCACTCTATGGAATACATTTCCTTTTCCATTTTTCAAGTGTTCACAGAGATAAGTATCGCCAAAAATGCACTGGTTCATCCATAATTCATATTCTCTTCATATCAAATACTTTATTATACCCTTAACCACTACTCAAAACTCAAATTTCACAAGTACTCTATTACAAAAGATGCCATCCACATAGTTTGGTATGGTCAAGCATTACTTCCATCTTTATTCATTTGCCCTACTTGAAGATGCTTCAGTCCCACTAGAATTGTGTGATGTGATATTTCAAATCATCAATGTTTTGCTTGATCGTGGTGGCCATGAGCTTCATCTCCATCATCTCTGCATGCACCTCCCTTAGGTATTCCTGAGTGTGACAGAGTCTTGCTTCTAGTATTTCTCCAATCTGACTTATGGCTTCCATAGCAGCTTCATGAACAGAGTCAAAGATTGTTTCTCGTGCTACTCGAGAAATGAAAAAGTATTGCCCCATAGTTTTTGGGAAAACTCCCTTCACACAGTGGAGGTGTACCTACACATACCAAAGTTCAACTCCATTCTCCATGAAAGGATAACCCTTGTAGACTGCATCTCCTTCAAGATGAATATGCTTCATCATGTCCTTCAGGATTTTTGGGTAATCCTGACCACTAGTCAGGGTCATGATCGTTTCCGGGCCCTTGAGAAAAGACTCGTAAAGGGTTGTCATCTGCAGGCATAAGATAGAAGGGGTACTCAGTATAATGTATGTATTTCCTCGGGTGAAATGTGGTTGTTTTTCTGGGAAAAGTTTGGGGTCAGCTTGTCCATGGGTTCAAGGTTTTAGTCTGGGTGAGATAATGGGAGAGGCCCTCACAATCAACAAACAACTCATAACATTTCATATGAGATTCCAAACACCTCAACTTTTATTGCTTCATGAGCTATTACAATTCCATTTCACAACTCAACTCAACATCCCCAATGAAAATAAAAGTGCGTTCCAACTTTATTACATGCTTTATATCAAGATCTCAACTACTCTACTCAAGCTCTCCTCGGGTCTGAACATTCTTCGGCAAAATTTCCTACTCCCTTGCATCATAAACAAATGACTTCAGACAAATCCAGGGGCTTCCTGGTGGTTATCTTGGCCCCTTGGGTTCTTGGCTTCCTTGCTGGGCATTTGCTAGCGTAATGACCTAAATCCTTGCACCTGTAACAAGTGATTTGACTCAGGTCCTTTTCTGCAAAAACCGGGTTGTTCTGGGGATACATGCTCTTTCTCTTCCTGGACTTCTTCGTTCTGATCAATTCTTCTATCTCATGTGGATCAAACTCCACTTCTTCTATCGGGAAGTCTCCCAGATACTCTTGGTTTTCCTTCATGCAATATTGTGAAAAATGTCCTTCTTCTCCACATTAATAGCAAGCATTGGAGTAAAATTGGTTTAGGCTTTCTCCATCAGGGTCGTCAACATCTTCTTTCGTCACCGGTTTTCTTAAACTTTCCCCGAGGGCTTCTTTCATTGCTTCCTTCTGTTGCTTGGAAATTTCTTGTACCTTGGGGTAAATATGACACTGGGTAGGGTAGTGCGTAGTTCCTTCACACAAGAAACAAGTAACCTGCCTGGTTGGGCATTCTTCAACTCGGTGATTTCCTTCACAATGAGGGCATCCATCCTTGTGTTCTTCATGGGTACGTCCTATCTCACCACAAATCTTGCATGCACAAGGTTTCTTCATTTTATTGCCATATGGCTTCTGAATAAGACGAGACCCAGAAGCAAAAGCCACGTCGGGAGGGCTGGGGCTGGCCTCAGACCGCCCAGGGATCAGAACGGACCCTGGGGGAACCAGCCCCGACCTGCCCTTCCTTGTGACCAAGGGAGAGTCCTCCCCTCCTCTCTTGGCACCGGCATCGTCGTCATCCGGCATGGAGCGGAGGGCCCGAGACCTGAGCCGAGGGAAGGACTCCCCCGACTCCTCGCCAGTCGCCTCAAAGTCAGACTCATCTTCCTCCGCCTCTTCTTCCTCCTCACTCCCGCTGGAGCTGCCGGAGGACACGTTCACCATCACCAGCGCCGCAAGACCCTCGGGAGCTTCCGCGGGCACCAGCCCATCGCCATTAAAGGTGGGCATGGCGTTCACCACCTGCTCCCAGTCGTCATGAAGGAACAGGGGACGGGGGCGCCCACCGGCTTTCCCACGTCTCCCCCAACCAAGGAATTGAGGGCCGCGACCAGGTTCTCATCGGCCAGGGCCTCAGAGCTTAGGCGCAAGGCAGCGTCCGCTTCCCCAAGCCTCCACAACGGGAGCGAGTGCTCCTGGAGTGGAGCCACCCGGTGCTCCAAGAACTCCCTCAGGACCGTGGCTCCAGTCAGCTTCGCCGTCCCCAAGTTGCTCGGCCTCAGGTCCGTGTTCATCCTCTTCAGCACCGCCCTCGCACGGGCGTCGACGAGCTCCGCGCGGGACCACGCATCGACAACCTTGGGCTGCCCCATAGGCAACACCAGACGGGGGTGGAGGCGCCCGACGTCCACCATGACCCACTTGCTCTGGAAGCCTTCGATTCTCTTCCTAGGCTTCGAGATGGCATTGGAATTGGAGTATGCGATGAAACTCACACATGCGAAGACATGGCCACCAGAAACCCGGAGGGAAAAATAGTGGCGCAACAAAGCCACTGAGGGTTTTACCCCGACATGAGCCTCACAGTAGTAAGAAAAAATTGCCAGGAGAAGAACAGAGTTGGGGTGGAGATGCAGAGCCTGCAAGTTGTACTGGCGGAGGACAACAAAGAAGAACTCGGAGAAAGGAGGCACCGGACCGGCGACGATGGCGCTCACAAAGAGCGGATAGAAGGTGCTCCCCCTGCCTTCAGGCTGGTCGGAGCCGGCCTTGAGCACAGTCGCCCCCTTGCTGCCCCGCGCCACCGTTATCAGGTGCGTGAGGGCGAGGTTCTTCTCCGGCAGGTTCAGGGAATCCTGTGCCGGCGAGTACCAGGCCCGGTCGGGGACTTGCGAGGCGCCATGGCGTGCCGGGCGAGAAGGATTGAGACAGATCTGGAGGATTTCGGAAGCAAGAAGGAGGAGAGGGAGAAAGGGGATCTGGGCGAGGCGAACGAGAACAAAGCAAGTAAGTATGGCCCGGGCACCTCTTTTGTCAGATGGACAGTTGCCGAGGCGTCGTGGGGAGGCGCAGACGCCCACATCCAATCAAGCGCCACACGGCGCCCAAGGCCACAGGCTGTTAGGGCCCGCGGTGCTTCGCGCTTGCCCCTTCGCTTTCCTGCTAAGCCAAGCCCGGGCGCGCCTTGGGCCCGGGGGCTACTGTCAGCGTTCTGGGAACGGGGGTCCCCAGACTTGCCTGCCTGCGGCCTGCGGCGTGGCTCAAGTGGGGGCCCAG
>NC_041390.1:412824292-412880379 GCF_002162155.2 Triticum dicoccoides | reverse complement strand
CGACCGGAAGCTTCCTCAGAGGCAGCCTCATCAGGCAGGCTCGCGAGGAGGCAGAGAGATCAAGGCAGGGGTACCTCGCGAGGAGCCCGTGACGCAAGCCATGACGATCGAGACTAGGCGGGCGCCAGGAGGGCGCCGGCCTACGCAGTGTCCTTGTGTGTCCTTTGGTGAAAAGGGGGCAAGCACAGGCCAAGGCATCGGGTAAAGGTTACCATTCCGGTGCAACAAGACCAAGACCAGCAGAGCGGCAGGACGGAGGTCACCATGGAGCCCAAGACGGCGTCATCACCAGTACTTTTGGCAGCCGAAGACCACCATTGGTCAGGATAACTTGTACTAGATGTTCCCCTTCAAAATGGCCAATTGTTGGCGCCCTTCCCGCTCATTATTTGGGGAGAGGCCTAGGGCCTCTATAAATAGAGCTAGCCACCACAGAGTAGAGACATCGAGAAAATGGCCAGAGATCTGGTAGAACCCTAGCAGAGAGAGAGAGGTGACTGAACTCACCCTAGCAGTTCATCGCACCAGCTCAAGAACACCTCTCATGAGGCTGTTCTTCCCTTGTACTGTTCATCATCAGCCCGTGAGGCAATCCAACACACCACACACTGGAGTAGGGTATTACACCACAACGGTGGCCCGAACCAGTATAAACCTCGTGTCCCTTGTGTTGTTCGTTGTTTCCAGCTCAAATCACGCGAGGATATTGGACGTAGATCGGTAGGGGAGAGATCTCCGCGCGCACCCCAGTGTTCGAACCTCAAGGGT
Source organism: Triticum dicoccoides (assembly GCF_002162155.2). Classification (NCBI taxonomy): domain Eukaryota; kingdom Viridiplantae; phylum Streptophyta; class Magnoliopsida; order Poales; family Poaceae; genus Triticum; species Triticum dicoccoides. The sequence goes on along the minus strand of NC_041390.1, from coordinate 412,879,611 downwards.
CTGCCGGAACCCGAAATCCGACAACTTGTGGGTTATCAATGCGCGACCAAGGAGGCCTCGACTCCTCTCCTCAACGAGCTCGCGAGCCCTCACAGCCCGGTCCTCCAGGCGCATCACGATTTTAGTGAAGAAGTGGAGGTGGTTGGCGTTGTCTTCCTCATGCAGGTGAGGGGTGCTCTCCTTGCAAATAGTGCTCAGAGCTAGGTTGGCCCTCACCCTGAGATCCTGGAGCATAGAAGCGTGCTCACGCTGCTGCATTGGCCTACGACATGCCTCATCCGTGCTCTTCTTCGCGAGGGACGTGGCGCCATCAATCTGTTGCTGGAGGGAGAGCAAGTCGGTGTGCACGGAGGCTAGGTCAGCCTGGGCGGCGGTGTGGGCTGCCACAGCGTCCCTCTCGCATTGCTCCACCTCATCCAGTTTCATCCTAAGGGCGGTGATCCTACCCTTAGCCTCAGCCTCCAGGAACACCAGCGCTAGGCTGTGCTTGTCAGCGAGATCTGCATGAGCCTTCGCCACCCTCCGGTCAACCTCCTCCTGGATCTTGGCTTCACACGCGGTGACGGCGTTCTCAGCCATAGTCACCCGGCGCCCGCTCTTCTCCAGCCACTCGAGCTCGAGGCTGCGCTCCAAGGCCTCCAGCATCAGTGCCTCCTCACATTTCTGGATCTCCTCCTCTTTGGAAGGCGCTCCCCTCATTAACGCCAAGACGGCCGTGCGTGCCTCAATTCGTTATTCAAGGGTAGTGTTCAAGGCCAAGAGTTCTCGTTCGCGCTCCTCGGTAGCCTCGCGGCGATGGTCGGCCGCCCTGGCCTCCTCCAAGGCCCGAGTGCAAGCCTCCCATGAGGTCGCAAGGGATACCTCGGCCTTCGCATTGGCACGCTCATGCTAAAGATGCCCAAGGTTGATGGCCACCTTCAACTTATGCCACTCGCCGCCAGCCGAAGGTCCTCCATCTCGAGCCAGGCGTTGACGTCGGCAAGCTTTTCTCCAAGCCGGCTCAACGAACCCATCGCCTCCGAAAAGAGCTCGTGGCGTACAACACCGTGCCCGAGCGCAAGCTCCAATGCATGGCCAAGTCCACCCTTCACGCCGGGGTACTGGGAAACTTGAGGTGGCCTGTCTGCCCCTGTCGGGGGGCTGGAGGCTGGTGCCTTCCTCGCCACCCTCCAGGCCTCGGCGGAGGCGCCGGATGGCATGGCCTCACTACTCGAAGATGAAGCCAGGGCTGGGGTCGCCCAACCACCGGAGACGACCAGCGGAAGAGCCATAGGTACGCCTGTTGCACCCCAGGGTGGACCGTCAAGGAGGGACAACATGAACACAGGATCAAGGCCCCCCGTCAGCACATCCGCTTCCAGGACATGCCCCCCGCCATGCATGGTGGTTCGGCGGAGGGAGCTCGAGACAAGGGGCAAGCTGAGGACAAGTAGGGGCCGCTCCTCAGGAGATCTTGCTGCCGCGGACGAAGGGATCCTGAAGGTACGTTGTCAGGAAAGGATGCAACACGCAGAAATCACAAAGAAGAGGTACTTATGCGTCTATGGCTATGTACTTCCTCTGCTTCAGTGGCCGGTAGGCGTCACCACTACAGCCGGGAGGCCCCTTTCTCTTGCGAAGTGCCTCGAAGTTCAGGCGCAGCTGGCCAAAGCCCAGGGCGCGGCCATCAGCATCTGGGGCGGGTAGCGGAGCCCGAGGGGAGGCGACCTCGGGAGCCCTGGGCTGCGTCAGCTCTCCGCCCACCACCTCAAGACTGCTTCCCCGAACTTCAAGGGCGGCGACCCCAGGTGCCTCGGATCGTGCCAAGTCTTTGATCGCCCCCTTAGGACGGCTCAGCCAGGCCTCGGGGGTTGCCATCTCAAGAGCACCGGGCTGCGGCGCTTCGTCAGCAGGCGCCCCGATAGCACCAGGTGATACATCTGCAACGTATCTAATTTTCCAAACACTTTTGCCCTTGTTTTGGACTCTAATTTGTATGATTTGAATTGAACTAACCCGGACTGATGCTGTTTTCAGCAGAATTGCCATGATGTTGTTTTATTTGCAGAAAACAAAAGTTCTCGGAATGACCTAAAACTCCACGGAATATCTTACAATAAATAATAAAAAATCCTCACCAAAGATGAAGACCAGGGGGCCCACACCCTTCTCACGAGGGTGGGGGCGCCCCCCAAGGGCGCGCCCCCTACCTCGTGGCCCCCTGGAGACCTCCCTACTCCAACTCCAACTCTATATAAATGCTTTCGGGGAGCAAAAAAATAAGAGAGAAGAAATCACCGCGTTTTACAATACGGAGCTGCCGCCAAGCCCTAAAACCTCTCGGGAGGGCTGATCTAGAGTCCTTTCGGGGCTCTGGAGAGGGGGATTTGTCGCCGTCGTCATCATCAACCATCCTCTATCACCAATTTCATGATGCTCACCGCCGTGCGTGAGTAATTCCATGGTAGGCTTGCTGGACGGTGATGGGTTGGATGAGATTCACCATGTAATCGAGTTAGTTTTGTTAGGGTTTGATCCCTAGTATCCACTATGTTCTGAGATTGATGGTGCTATGACTTTGCTATGCTTAATGCTTGTCACTAGGGCCCGAGTGCCATGATTTCAGATCTGAACCTACTATGTTTTCATCAATATATGAGAGTTCTAGATCCTATCTTGCATGTCTATGTCACCTATTATGTGTTATGATCTATTAACCCCGAAGTGACAATAATCGGGATACTTACCGGTGATGACCGTAGTTTGAGGAGTTCATGTATTCACTATGTGTTAATGCTTTGTTTCGGTTCTCTATTAAAAGGAGGCCTTAATATGCCTTAGTTTCCATTAGGAGCCCGCTTTCCATGGGAGGGTAGGACAAAAGATGTCATGCAAGTTCTTTTCTACAAGCACGTATGACTATATTCGGAATACATGCCTACATTACATTGACGAATTGGAGCTAGTTCTGTGTCACCCTATGTTATGACTGTTACCCAATGAACCGCATCCGGCATAGTTATCCATCATTGATCCGATGCCTATGAGCTTTCCATATACTGGTTTACGCTTATTTACTTTCCCATTGCTATTGTTACAATCACTACAAAATACCAAAAACATTACTTTGCTTTCTTTACTCTTTTGTTACCATTACCATCGCTATCATATTACTTGCTACTAAACACTTTGCTGTAGATACTAAGTTTCCAGGTGTGGTTGAATTGACAACTCAGCTGCTAATACTTGAGAATATTATTTGGCTCCCCTTGTGTCGAATCAATAAATTTGGATTGAATACTTTACCCTCGAAAGCTGTTGCGATCCCCTATACTTGTGGGTTATCAAGACTAATTTCCGGCGCCGTTGCCGGGGAGCATAACTCTATTCTTTGAGTCACTTGGGATTTATATTTAATGGACACTACGAAGAACTTGAGAGATCAAAAAACCAATATCTATCCCTCAACTACGAGGGGAGGTAAGGAACTACCATCTAGCTCTGCACTTTATTCACCTTCTGTTATGAGTAAGCTTGCGACACCTAAACCTGCTTCTGCTATTCGTTCTGATATGTCGCATGTTATTGATGATGCTACTTCTGCTATACATGATACTTATGATGAAACTACCTCTATGCCAGATACTACTATGCCACTTAGTGATTTTCTCGAGGAACGACTTGCTAGGGCTAGAGAGATTGAAAATATTGAATCTGATTATGAAGATGAAAGTGATGATGAAGAATCACTTGTTATTCCTGAGGGTTATTTATTTGATCAAGATGCTTCTTTAGCTATTTTAGCTTGCAAAGATAGATATGAACTCAAAAGGTTATTAGCTAAATGGAATAAGCAATCTTTAAATGCTAGGATGAGACCTGACCTTGCTTTTGCTACTTCACCTATCTGTGTTGCTGATAAGGATTATGAATTCTCTGTTGATCCTGATATAATTACTTTGGTTGAATCTGATCCTTTTCATGGCTATGAATCTGAAACTGTTGTAGCACATCTTACTAAATTAAATGATATAGCCACCCTGTTCACTAATGATGAGAGATCTCGCTACTTTTATATCATTAAATTATTTCCATTCCCATTAAAGTGTGATGCTAAAATATGGTTCAATTTTCTTGATCCTGGTTGTGTGCGTAGTCCCAGGATAAGATCTATTATTTCTCTGCTAAATATTTCCCTGCTCATAAGAAACAAGCTACTTTAAAGGAAATATACAACTTTGTGCAAATTAAAGAAGAGAGTCTCCCACAAGCTTCGGGGAAGCTTCTCAAGTTACTTGATGCTTTGCTTGATCATCCTCTTAAAAAAATGAAATACTTGATATCTTTTATAATGGACTAACTGATGCTTCCAGAGATTACCTGGATAGTTGTGCTGGTTCTCTTTTCAGGGAAAGAACACCGAATGAAGCTGAAATATTATTGAATAATATGTTGACAAATGAAAATAATTGGGCACCTCCTAAGCCAGCTCCGGAGCCAGCTCCTGCTCCAATTAATGATCCTATTCCTAAACCAACTCCAGAGAAGAGAGGTGCTCTATTTCTCAGTCCCGAAGATATGCAAGAGGCAAAGAAATCTATGAAAGAAAAAGGTATTAAAGCTGAAGATGTTAAGAATTTACCTCCGATTGAAGAAATACATGGTCTTAATTTACCGCCTATTGAAGAAACATAGGATCTTAATACTTTACTTATTGAAGAACCTCCAGACCCCGATAACCCGACACAGGTAGTAAAGGTAAATTCTCTCTATAGATATGATAAAGCTGAAATCCCTCCTACTAAAATTACTAGTCAATGCTTGGATGAGTTTGATAATTTTATGTTTAAGCAAGAAGACTTCAATGCTTATTTTGGTAGACAATTAAAACAAGATGATGGTATGATTAAATACTTGTGTGATTATATGGCTAATATTAGAGGTAAACTTAAACTTGTTAGCAAACATGCTTCTATGGTTACCACTCAAGTAGAACAAGTACTTAAAGCTCAAAAAGAATTGCTCATTGAGATGAATAGTAAGAAAAATAATGATGCTGTTAAAGTGGCTACTAGAACTGGTAGAATGACTCAGGAACCTTTGTATCCTGAAGGCCACCCTAAGAGAATTGAGCAAGATTCTCTGAGAAATAATATTGATGCACCTAGTTCTTCTAAAAAGAAGAAAAAGAAAAATGATATAACTGTGCAAACTTCTAGTGAACCTATTGCTGAACCACCCGATAATCCAAATGATATATCTATGTCTGATGCTGAAACACAATCTGGCAATGAACATGAAATTAATGAAAATGCTAATCATGATGTTCATAATGATGCTCAACCTAGTAATGATAATGATGTAGAAATTGAACCTGTTGTTGATCTTGATAACCCACAATCAAAGAATCAACGTTATGATAAGAAAGACTTTGTTTCTAGGAAACATGGTAAGGAAAGAGAGCCTTGGGTTCAAAAACCCATGCCTTTTCCTCCCAAACCATCCAAGAAAAAGGATGATGAGGATTTTGAGGGCTTTTCTGAAATGATTAGACCTATTTTTTTGCGTATGCGATTAACTGATATGCTCAAAACAAATCCTTATGCTAAGTACATGAAAGATATTATTACAAATAAAAGAAAGATACCGGAAGCTGAAATTTCCACCATGATTGCTAATTATACTTTCAAGGGTGGAATACCAAAGAAACTTGGAGATCCAGGAGTACCTACTATACCATGCTCCATTAAAAGAAACTATGTTAAAACTGCTTTATGTGATCTTGGAGCCGGTGATAGTGTTATGCCTCTCTCTTTATATCGTACACTTGACTTGAATAAGTTGACACCTACTGAAATACCTTTGGAAATGGCTGATAAATCAACTGCTATACCTGTCGGTATTTGTGAGGACGTGCCTATTGTGGTTGCAAACGTTACTATTCTTGATATTCCCGAGGACGATAGTATGTCTATTATTCTTGGAAGACCTTTTCTTAATACTGCAGGGGCTGTTATTGATTACAACAAAGGCAATGTCACTTTTCATGTTAATGGTAATGAGCATACAGTACATTTTCCGAGGAAACAACCTCAAGTTCATACTATCAATTCTATCGGAAAAATTCCATCGATTATATTTGGAGGTTTTGAATTTCCTCTTCGTACTGTCAAGAAGAAATATGATATACTTATTATTGGGGATGTGCATATCCCCGTTGAGGTAACCTAGTGTTATTCGAAATTTCTCCTGTTTCATGTTAATGGGAATGAGTTTGTTAACAAGACTTGATCAACCTTGTTAGTGGATTCCTTTTGATGAGCATGAGATGGATGAAACTAGAAGCACAACCTTCTATACCCCACTTTTACTTTCTGTTATTTAGTTGAAATAAAATAAAAATAAATAATTTCCTATCTGTTATCTGAATATCCGTGCAATATAAAAATACCTCGAAAATAAAAGTTCTCCAAATGCCCTAAAAATTAAATATGATTTTTTAAGAATATTTGAGGATTTATGGAACAAAGAACACACCAGGGGGGCCAACCACCTTGCCACGAGGGTGGAGGGCGCGCCCACCCCCCTAGGGCGCGCCTCCCTGCCTCGTAGGCCCACAGTGGCCCTCCTCCACTTAATCTTTCAGCCACACACTTCATCTTCCTCCCCCAAACACGAAAAACTAGCTCAAACCCGAGTCCAAGCTCGTTTTGCTGCCATTTTCGATCTCCTTGCTCAAAGCACCTCTCACAAAACTGCTTGGGGAGATTGTTCCTTGGGATGTGACTCCTCCATTGGTCCAATTAGTTTTTCTTCTAGTGCTTTATTCATTGCAAATTTTTGCTACTTAGGTGACCCTGTTCTTGAGCTTGCATGTCAAATTTATATGGTCAAAAGTAGTTTTGATGCATGATATAGGCCCTAGGCACTTGTAGGAGTAGTTGCTATCAATATTATTGAGTTTGGTTTACTTTTATTTTGAAGTTACTAAAAAAATTCAGAATTTTTCAGAGGAAGAAATATATTTAGGAAAATGTTCCAAGGTGGTCCTTCAAGGAAGCAAGGACCCAGGCTTGCATTGCGTGATGCTGACGAAGAGCCACCAAGCGACGCTCCAATACGTCCTTGTGAGTGGCCTTCTGAATATTTTATGGATCTAGCGGGAATTAAAGAAGAATTTAGCGCATATTTGCGTAATGCCGATCTTGAGGACTTTGAGGAAGACAAATGCCCCAAGTATCATGAGCTCATAAGCTCTTTTGTGAGGAGGTTTGAGTATTCATCTTCGCGTAATTCTCCTTCAGTCATGTTTGATCTTTATAACAAATCTTATACCATGGACTTAGAGGATTTCACTTTTGCTTTCAAACTTCCAAAATGGGGTAGTGTTAGGGATCCCCCTAAATATGAAGTTAGAAACTTTCTTGCTAGTATAACTGTAGGGGAATCTAGAGATATAACGCAAGCTACCATAGGGAGGATTCACTTTCCTGCTATACATTATTTTGCTCTCTTCATAGGTACATGCATAAATGCTAAAGATGAAGCATGCCACATGTGTGTCCCTGACCTTAACATTCTCAGGAGTGCTGTGTCAGGAGACCAATCTTATCATATGGGAGCCATTGTAGCTCGTAGGTTGCATCATAATAGACATAATGGAGATTTCTTTGGAGGAATTTATGCAACCCGCTTAGCTAAATTTCTTGAGGTAGACGTTCATGAAGGAGACATGGAGTTGCCTCCTGCTTATTTAGATTTTGATTCTACGGTTTCCCACCATTTTGTCGAGAGGAACGAATCACCTCTCCAGTACCGACTAATCTTTGACAAACGCCGTGTTGTCCATATTACTCTCCATGCTCCTGCTTTCTTTGATTATCAGTTAAGAGGAGGATATACTATTACCAGAGAGGAGGCAGATGAGTAAGAGAGGAGAGCGGAGGCCTGATATGTCTCCAACGTATCTATAATTTTTGATTGCTCCATGCTATATTATCTACTGTTTGGGACTATATTGGGCTTTATTTTCCACTTTTATATTATTTTTGGGACTAACCTATTAACCGGAGGCCCAGCCCAGAATTGCTGTTTTTGCCTATTTTAGTGTTTCGGAGAAACAGAATATCAAACGGAGTCCAAACGGAATAAAATCTTCAGGAACGTGATTTTCTTACCGAACGTGATCCAGGAGAATTGGACCCTACTCCAGGGGGTCAAAGAGGAGGTCACGAGGGTGGGGGCGCCCCCCCTAGGGAACGCCCTCTGCCTTGGGGGCCCCTCAGTGCTCCACCGACGTACTTCTTCCTCCTATATATACACACGTACCCCCAAACGATCGGAACAGGAGCCAAAAACCTAATTCCACCACTGCAACTTTCTGTATCCACGAGATCCCATCTTGGGGCCTGTTCCGGAGCTCCGCCAAAAGAGGGCCGTCATCACGGAGGGCTTCTACATCATCCTAGCCCCTCCGATGAAGTGTGAGTAGTTTACCTCAGACCTTCGGGTCCATAGTTAGTAGCTAGACGGCTTCTTCTCTCTCTTTGAATCTCAATACAAAGTTCTCCCCCTCTCTTGTGGAGATCTATTCGACGTAATCTTCTTTTTGCGGTGTGTTTGTTGAGATCAATGAATTGTGGGTTTATGATCAAGTCTATCTATGAATAATATTTGAATCTTCTCTGAATTCTTTTATGTATGATTGGTTATCTTTGCAAGTCTCTTCAAATTATCCATTTGGTTTGGCCAACTAGATTGGTAGTTCTTGCCATGGGAGAAGTGCTTAGCTTTGGGTTCGATCTTGTGGTGTCCTTACCAAGTGACAGAAGGGGCAGCAAGGCACGTATTGTATCGTTGCCATCAAGGATAACAAGATGGGGTTTATTTCATATTGCATGAATTTATCTCTCTACATCATGTCATCTTGCTTAAGGCGTTACTCTATTTTTAACTTAATACTCTAGATGCATGCTGGATAGCGGTCGATGAGTGGAGTAATACTAGTATATGTAGAATTGTTTCGGACTACTTGTCACAGACGTGATGCCTATATACATGATGTAGCGACCCGACCTCAATCGGTCAAGCCTCTGTATATCCGTGCCATCCCTAGATCTGTATGCTGGCACACACGGTACATCAATGTATATATCAAAGTGCAATCACATGTATAAATAACGTAAAACTGATATATACCTCATAAATCTCAGCGGAAACAAACATAAGGGTGTGGAGTCCATCAACGCCAATGGCAAGTTGAGTGTAGACCGTAACCCTACAACGTAACCCTTACTCGTCGTAGAAAAGTCCCTGCAACATAAGACGTTGCATCCCTGTAGGTCAGTACATTGAATGTACTGGCAAGTCACATCATAAGAATAATGAACCTATTTGTACATGCAATCTGGCTGGTGGAAAGCTCTAAGTTTAGTTTTTGCATAAAGCTAGTTTTTCCTAGACTAAAAGATATTATTCTACCACTACTAGATAGCATAGGATGAGTTGGTAAACCCAACTCAATCCATTCCCAAAGTTTCATTTCAAACCCAATTGTTTAATTAAGAGTGATGAGATCTCCCAGCATTTCCACTACTAGATGCTCAAGTTGTCCGTAACCGGGGACACGGCTAATCGATTAGGTTTTAACACTCTGCAGAGGTTTGCGCACTTTTTCCCACAAGACTCGATCGCCTCCCTTGAAGTTCTCTCACTGCCTGGCATTTGAGAACAGGATGACCGAGACATAGTTTTTCGAAAATGTTCCCCCTTAACCCATGGATAGGCCGGTACACCTACATCATTCTACATCTGCTAGCCCATCCCGGAAGGGGTTACACTAACTACTCAACTAAGCTAGAGCCCATATTGGCTTGTGGCTGCACACGTAAGCTTCTAGACATGAGAATACGATTGATCTCTTTGAGCCTGGGCGGCCGACCACTAGTGGTGCACCACCATGGATTAACCATGCATGCTCCCACTATACTTCGCCACCATTCAAACCAAAATACCGCCCATGTAGTTCATTTACAAGTCTTGGTCCTGATTACTACTTTGTCACTCATGTCTCACCATGTTCGCTTCCCAAACCACGTCTATATTTAGCAAGGCAAAAATAAACTTACACGGTGGTGACAAGGATGAATGAACTACTAGGTAACGGCATAGCCATCTGGCAACAATAAATCTTACCATGCAATCCTACCTCAAAGGACTAAGTGCATAATAAAAACATAGGTAATTGAAGGAATGGTCAAATGTGAACTTGCCTAGTAATAGTTGATGAAAATTATATCACTCAGAAATTTACTTAATAGAACTATTCGTCACTCTCCGATGAAAATCTATAAAGTCAAACATTGCATTCACATAAGCAATCATTTCAGAGAACCAAATAACATGCAACATGAAAAGACTCGGAAAATCCAAATGAACACACAACACACTTAATTATCAAAAGAAAATACTAAGTGCAAAACAACATAGGGCATGGGTGCAAAAAAAAAATTGTGACGTGGACCACAGTGCATACTAGGCATACGAGTAAAACTACTATGGACAGATCCTAATGTGTGAAAAATATCGTGAGATAGGTCCAAGTGATAGGGTTTAGCTATAGTGACAAAACACAAAAAGAATCACATCAATCGGAGCTACGGCTTAGGAGATATGGCCATTTGAAGTTCGAAGTCAAATCTGAATAAAGTTCAAATTTGAATTTGGAAAATTTTTACAAACATGATGCTACTTGATAGATCAAATCGTGACGAAGAATTTACCGCTGGTTTCATCGAATCTGGACTTACGGTTAAAAAGTTGTGGCTAAACTAAAATTAGGGACTAATCTGCTAATTATAGGGACCTAACCGTGAAAGTTTTATTCGCGACTAGGTCTCTGGCCACGTTGCGGCTTCCGGGTGGCTGAGCAGCGTTCGCGGCTTAGGCTAAACGGCGAACGGCCACTAAATAGGCAAATCAGAGGCAACGGCTTAATACAACAAAAACCGAGGTTGGTTTAACTAAACCGCATGGTTTATTAAAAACCGGAGTTAACCGATTTAACACAAATAAACGGACCAGGCGAACGTCTTCTTACTGATGACGATGACAGGAGACGGCGGCGCGAGCATCGGGCGGCGGGCGGCGGACGGGGCGGCGGCTCCGGCGATCCTCAGCGGCGGGGAAGGAAGCGGCGGGGTCCGACGGGGCGCGGGCGTCTTGCTGGTGGGGTCGGCGGGCGGCGGGGTGCCGGCGATGAGCAGAGGGAGGAAGCGGAGCTCCAGTGCTCCGGCGAGAGCGCGGGTCGTCTAGGCGGCGGCTACGGTGACCTAGAGGCAAAACCATCATGTCAAAACAAAGTGCACTGGCTCGGGGAGTAGGTTTATAAAGAAAAGAAGGGCTCAGGTGCACCACAGGCGACGGAATCGACGGTGAGGCGGCTCGGCTCCGGCGAGATCCGAACGGGTGGGGAGGCGGCTACGTGCGACATGGGGAGTAGAGGAGGGGCGGGATCGAACGAGGAGCCTCGGGGACTTTTATAGGCGCAGTAGGGACTCCGGTGGCGAGGGGATAAGCCTCATCCGCGAGGGAAACGGCCGGTGGGTTCGGCGGCGCACACAGCATCCTTCCCGTGCTCTGCGCGGGAGGTTGGAGACGAGCTGGGGAAGTGGGGCTCACGGGTCAGTGGCCGCGGTGGGTAGCGAGCGAGGGGGAATGGGGTGCGGGCGGCCGGCGCTTAAGGCCTTCGGGCGCTCGGGCAGGCTGCGGGGCTGGCTGGCTCTTGGGCCGAAGAGTATGGGCCGGCTCGGGCGTGTGTGTGTGTGTGTGTTTTTTATAAAAAGTTTCTTTTAACAATCAGAAAAAACAAACAAACTGAGTAATAATAAAAAACTATATAGGCATATTATATACCAAAATGCTCAGAAAAATACCAAGAATAAGATGAACTATTTTCCATGGTCAAATAAATTCCAAAAAAATTCATAAAAGTCAAACAGTGCTATTGTTGCATTTAAAAGCAATAAAAATCATTATTAAAATAGCAAAATGATTTCAAATTTATTTTATCCTAATTTTCCATTGAAGGGAATCATTTTACCCTTATTTCCATTTATTATTTTTTAGGAGAAAAATATTTTGAAAAGAAACTCAAATAACTCTCAATTGGATTTGAATTTGGAATTTCAAACAACTTCAAATGGAAAATGAGTTTCAAATAACTTCAAAGTGACTTCCAATTTATTTCCTTGAAACTTCCAACTCTCTTTCTTCAAATACGAAGAAGTCATTTTATCTTCCCTTATGAACTCATTGAGTTGCTTAAAGTTTCTAAATTTGAAATATTTCAACTCAAATTCAAATCATTTTCAAACCCCTTTTCATTTCCACTAATGGAAGAAGTCATATTATCTTCACTCTTGGGTTTTGTAATGAAATGAATTTGAACTCAGGGAGATCAAAATGCAAGATGAAAAGTTTAGGGAAAGTCCTTTTATTCCCTCTCATTCAACTTTCAAAAAGTTTTCAATTTCCAATCATTTTCACACAATCAACCACACAACAATCAAACAAACAATCATAATAATTTATTTAATATAACATTCCAAAATTTAGAATTTTGGGATGTTACAAACTACAACCCTTAAAATGAATCTTGTCCTCGAGATTTGGAGAGGCTAGAAAGAAGGTTAGGTTTGGGGGTCTCCTTGAAAATCCATTCATCAACACATGGTATGGGGTGCTACCACCCTTAGAAGCATGGTCATGGTTCCAACAAAACTCATGTACTCCATGTTTTGTGTTGACGGTGCCGGTCTTCTCATATTCTCCGAGATAACTCCTTCACTTTTGCTCTTCCGGTAAGGGCATGTCCTTTTCCTCAAAATCCGGAGTCCTTGCATCAAAATAGGATCCTTCTGAGACTTGACAGGTCTGGCGCCAATGCTAAACAACTATCGTAAATCTCATGGTGGTCAATGATTACTGGTTCCTCCTGCAGGAAATGGGTCTGGGATGAACCTCTCAGCATAACCTACGATTGGCAACAAGTGCCTGTACAGGGTTTCCATCATCCTGCCATTCTAAGGCTTCTGGCTTGTCGTGTCAACAGTCTTCTAGGGTTTTAAGGCTCTCTGATTTTCCATCAACATATGATAGCTCACGATAGAAGTCTCCGGTATGAGGGCCAATCCATCCCGTACTTGAATCATTACCACATACGCAGATAGTGAATCACGTATTCTAACACTTGGGCATCCTCACAAGCATTACAGAACTTCTCTTCTCCATGAACTGGGTTTGGATAAATCCATTTGTTCTGCAAGCCAAACAAAATCTCTATCACTTCTTCACAACTCTCAGGTTTTACGTAACCTCCTATGAAACATATGCTGATGAAATCATAGCTTCTTTCAGAATTATTTTCTTCAACAAGATTGTGCTTGTTTCCTTGTCAAATCCTGGGTCATGTGGGTTATCGCCCACTTCAACCTTGTATATCTTTAACTCATCCTTGGAGTTACTATTGCTCCATATTCCAACATTACATATCCTTTAAATCCAATAGTACTTCATTACTTCATACTCTTGGGGTAACCATCATAACTAAAACCAAACTCCAACTCATTTGTCCAAACTCCACTCTATGGAATACATTTCCTTTTCCATTGTTCAAGTGTTCACAGAGACAAGTATCGCCAAAAATGCACTGGTTCATCCATAATTCATATTCTCTTCATATCAAATACTTTATTATACCCTTAACCACTACTCAAAACTCAAATTTCACAAGTACTCTATTACAAAAGATGCCATCCACATAGTTTGGTATGGTCAAGCATTACTTCCATATTTATTCTTTTGCCCTACTTGAAGATGCTTCAGTCCCACTAGAATTGTGTGATGTGATCCTTCAAATCATCGATGTTTTGCTTCATCGTGGTGGCCATGAGCTTCATCTCCATCATCTATGCATGCACCTCCCTCAGGTATTCCTGAGTGTGACAGAGTCTTGCTTCTAGTATTTCTCCAATCTGACTTATGGCTTCCATAGCAGCTTCACGAACAGAGTCAAAGAATGTTGCTCGTGGTACTCGAGAAATGAAAAAGTATTGCCCCATAGTTTTTGGGCAAACTCCCTTCACACGGTGGAGGTGTACCTACACATACCAAAGTTCAACTCCATTCTCCATGAAAGGATAACCCTTGTAGATTGCATCTCCTTCAAGATGAATATGCTTCATCATGTCCTTCAGGATTTTTGGGTAATCTTGACCACTAGTCAGGGTCATGATCGTTTCCGGGCCCTTGAGAAAAGACTCGTAAAGGGTTGTCATCTGCTGGCATAAGATAGAAGGGGTACTCAGTATAATGTATGTATTTCCTCGGGTGAAATGTGGTTGTTTTTCTGGGAAAAGTTTGGGGTCAGCTTGTCCATGGGTTCAAGGTTTTAGTCTGGGTGAGATAATGGGAGAGGCCCTCACAATCAACAAACAACTCATAACATTTCATATGAGATTCCAAACACCTCAACTTTTATTGCTTCATGAGCTATTACAATTCCATTTCACAACTCAACTCAACATCCCCAATGAAAATAAAAGTGCGTTCCAACTTTATTACATGCTTTATATCAAGATCTCAACTACTCTGCTCAAGCTCTCCTCGGGTCTGAACATTCTTCGGCAAAATTTCCTACTCCCTTGCAGCATAAACAAATGACTTCAGACAAATCCAGGGGCTTCCTGGTGGTTATCTTCGCTCCTTGGGTTCTTGGCTTCCTTGTTGGGGATTTTCTAGCGTAATGACCTAAATCCTTGCACCTGTAACAAGTGATTTGACTCAGGTCCTTTTCTGCAAAAATTGGGTTGTTCTGGGGATACATGCTCTTTCTCTTCCTGGACTTCTTCGTTCCGATCAATTCTTCTATCTCATGTGGATCAAACTCCACTTCTTCTATCGGGAAGTCTCCCAGATACTCTTGGTTTTCCTTCATGCAATATTGTGAAAAATGTCCTTCTTCTCCACATTAATAGCAAGCATTGGAGTAAAATTGGTTTAGGCTTTCTCCATCAGGGTCGTCAACATCTTCTTTCGTCACCGATTTTCTTAAACTTTCCCCGAGGGCTTCTTTCATTGCTTCCTTTTGTTGCTTGGGAATTTCTTGTACCTTGGGGTAAATATGACACTGGGCAGGGTAGTGCGTAGTTCCTTCACACAAGAAACAAGTAACCTTCCTGGTTGGGCATTCTTCAACTCGGTGATTTCCTTCACAATGAGGGCATCCATCCTTGTGTTCTTCATGGGTACGTCCTATCTCACCACAAATCTTGCATGCACAAGGTTTCTTTATTTTATTGCCATATGGCTTCTGAATAAGATGAGACCTCAGTAGAGTCATCTTGAATTCCTCCCAAGTTTTTGCTCCGTTACATCCTTGTATGGCCTGATGCGTTTTCCACCAGGTTGAGCACATTTTGTGAAGTACTGAAGAGCGTATTGAACCTCATACTTCCTTGCAACCAAATTGCTCCTGAAGTGATTCTCCATGCTTTGAATCCATAGCTCTGCCTCCAACTGAGTGATCGGTTCAGGGAATGCAAGTCCATCTTCATTCATCATCTATTGGGTCCAAGGGTTTCGGGATGAGATAAGAGGGATAGAGATATACACACAATACACACAATATAGTTTTGAAAATAAGTTTTATTTGTGGCTGTCAGGAAAAACATCAAACAATGACAGCTCACAAACATTGCATCTAACGTAAGTATACAACAGGGGTTTGGTCCTCTAAAGTTCATATAAATCTTGGAATTTGTCGGAGTCTTCAAATTCTTCAATTCTTTGGAGGCTTCGACTATTGTAGCTTCAACTCTCCTAGTGTACGGTGAAGTATGATATCTTGTCGTTCTCGGAGTGGCTTCAGTTCATCCTCCATGTGGTCCAAAGGGAATGGGGTTTGTCTAACTAGAAAGGGAATATTTGATAAAGCTCAGAAAAGAAGAGAGATAAAGGACCTTTTTCAAAATAAAGTTGAAGAGAAATCCTTTCCTAAGGGCTTTCCAGTTTCTAGGGTGACGTCCTATAGTCAACATGTGCTCTGATACCATCTCTGCAGCGACCCAACCTCAATCGGTCAAGCCTCTGTATATCCATGCCATCCCTGGATCGGTATGCTGGCACACACAGTACATCAATGTATATATCAAAGTGCAATCACATGTATAAATAACGTAAAACTGATATATACCTCATAAGACTCAGCGGAAACAAACATAAGGGTGTGGAGTCCATCAACGCCAACGGCAAGTTGAGTGTAGACCGTAACCCTACAATGTAACTCTTACTCGTCGTAGAGAAGTCCCTGCAACATAAGACGTTGCAGCCCTGTAGGTCAGTACATTGAATGTACTAGCAAGTCACATCATAAGAATAATGAACCTATTTGTACATGCAATCTGGCCGGAGGAAAGCTCTAAGTTTAGTTTTTGCATAAAGCTAGTTTCTCCTAGAATATTATTCTACCACTACTGTATAGCATAGGATGAGTTGGTAAACCCAACTCAACCCATTCCCAAAGTTTCATTTAAAACCCAACTGTTTAATTAAGAGTGATGAGATCTCCCAGCATTTCCACTACTAGATGCTCAAGTTGTCCATAACCGGGGACAAGGCTAATCGATTAGGTTTTAACACTCTGCAGAGGTTTGTGCACTTTTCCCCACAAGACTCGATCGCCTCCCTTGAAGTTCTCGCAGTGCGTGGCGTTTGAGAACAGGATGACCGAGACATAGTCTTTCGAAAATGTTCCCCCTTAACCCACGGATAGGCCGGTACACCTACATCATTCTACATCTGCTAGCCCATCCCGGAAGGGGTCATACTAACTACTCAACTAGGCTAGAGCCCATATTGGCTTGTGGCTGCACACGTAAGCTTCTAGACATGAGAATACGATTGATCTCTTTGAGCCTGGGCGGCCGACCACTAGTGGTGCACCACCATGGATTAACCATGCATGCTCCCACTATACTTCGCCAGCATTCAAACCAAAATACCGCCCAGGTAGTTCATTTACAAGTCTTGGTCCTGATTACTACTTTGTCACTCATGTCTCACCATGTTCGCTTCCCAAACCACGTCTATATTTAGCAAGGCAAAAATAAACTTACACGGTGGTGACAAGGATGTATAGATCAGACCTACCTCAAATGAACTACCAGGTAACGGCATAGCCATCTGGCAACAATAAATCTTACCATGCTAAATATATGTTGATTACTACCTCAAAGGACTAAGTGCATAATAAAAACATAGGTAATTGAAGGAATGGTCAAATGTGAACTTGCCTGGTAATAGTTGATGAAGATTATATCACTCTCAGAAATTTACTTAATAGAACTATTCGTCACTCTCCGATGAAAATCTATAAAGTCAAACATTGCATTCACATAAGCAATCATTTCAGAGAACCAAATAACATGCAACATGAAAAGACTCGGAAAATCCAAATGAACACACAACACACTTAACTACCAAAAGAAAATACTAAGTGCAAAACAACATAGGGCGTGGGTGCAAAAAAAAATTGTGACATGAACGACAGTGCATACTAGGCATACGAGTAAAACTACTATGGACAGATCCTAATGTGTGAAAAATATCGTGAGATAGGTCCAAGTGATAGGGTTTAGCTACAGTGACAAAACGCAAAAAGAATCACATCAATCGGAGCTACGGTTTAGGAGATATGGCCATTTGAAGTTCGAAGTCAAATCTGAATAAAGTTCAAATTTGAATTTCGAAAAAGTTTACAAACATGATGCTACTTGATAGATCAAATCGTGACGAAGAATTTGCCGTTGGTTTCGTCGAATTTGGACTTACGGTTAAAAAGTTGTGGCTAAACTAAAATCAGGGACTAATCTGCTAATTAGAGGGACCTAACTGTGGAAGTTTTATTCGTGACCAGGTCCCTGGCCACGTGGCCGCTTCCGGGTGGCTGATCAGCGTTCTCGGCTTAGGCTATACAGCAAACGGCCACTAAATAGGCAAATCAGAGGCAGCGGCTTAATACAACAAAAACCGAGGTCGGTTTAACTAAACCGCATGGTTTATTAAAAACCGGAGTTAACCGATTTAACACAAAAAAACAGACCAGGCGAACGTTTTCTTACCGACGACGACGATAACAGGAGACGGCGGCGCGAGCGTCGGGTGGCGGACGGGGCGGCGGCTCCGGCGGTCCTCAGTAGCGGGGGAGGAAGCGGCGGGGTCCGGCGGGGCGCAGGCGTCTTGCTGGTGGGGTCGGCGGGCGGCGGGGTGCCGGCAACAAGCAGAGGGAGGAAGCAGAGCTCCGGTGCTCCAGAGAGAGCACGGGTCGTCCAGGCGGCGGCTCCGGTGACCTAGAGGCAAAACCATCATGTCAAAACAAAGTGCACTGGCTCGGGGAGTAGGTTTATAAAGAAAAGAAGGGCTCAGGTGCACCACAGGCGACGGAATCGACGGCGAGGCAGCTCGGCTCCAGCGAGATCCGAATGGGTGGGGAGGCGGCTACGTGCGACATGGGGAGTAGAGGAGGGGCGGGATCGAACGAGGAGCCTCGGGGGCTTTTATAGGCGCAGTAGGGACTCCGGTGGCGAGGGGATAAGCCTCATCCGCGAGGGAAACGGTTGGTGGGTTCGGCGGCGCACACAACATCCTTCCCGTGCTCTGCGCGGGAGGTTGGAGACGAGCTGGGGAAGTGGGGCTCACGGGTCAGTGGCCGCGGCGGGTAGCAAGCGAGGGGGAATGGGGTGCGGGCGGCCGGCGCTTAAGGCCTTCGGGCGCTCGGGCAGGCTGCGGGGCTGGCTGGCTCTTGGGCCGAAGAGCATGGGCCGGCTCGGGTGTGTGTGTGTGTGTGTGTATTTTATAAAAAGTTTCTTTTAACAATCAGAAAAAACAAATAAACTGAGTAATAATAAAAAAACTATATAGGCATATTATATACCAAAATGCTCAGAAAAATACCAAGAATAAGGTGAACTATTTTCCAAGGTCAAATAAATTCCAAAAAAATTCATAAAAGTCAAACAGTGCTATTGTTGCATTTAAAAGCAATAAAAATCATTATTAAAATAGCAAAATGATTTCAAATTTATTTTATCCTAATTTTCCATTGAAGGGAATCATTTTACCCTTATTTCCATTTATTATTTTTTAGGAGAAAAATATTTTGAAAAGAAACTCAAATAACTCTCAATTGGATTTGAATTTGGAATTTCAAACAACTTCAAATGGAAAATGAGTTTCAAATAACTTCAAAGTGACCTCCAATTTATTTCTTTGAAACTTACAACTCTCTTTCTTCAAATATGAAGAAGTCATTTTATCTTCCCTTATGAACTCATTGAGTTGCTTAAAGTTTCTAAATTTGAAATATTTCAACTCAAATTCAAATCATTTTCAAACCCCTTTTCATTTCCACTAATGGAAGAAGTCATATTATCTTCACTCTAGGGTTTTGTAATGAAATGAATTTGAACTCAGGGAGATCGAAATGCAAGATGAAAAGTTTTGGGAAAGTCCTTTTATTCCCTCTCATTCAACTTTCAAAAAGTTTTCAATTTCCAATCATTTTCACACAATCAACCACACAACAATCAAACAAACAATCATAATAATTTATTTAATATAACATTCCAAAATTTAGAATTTTGGGATGTTACACATGATCATGCCTAGATATTCTCATAACTATGCTCAATTCTGTCAATTGCTCAACAGTAATTTGTTCACCCATCGTAGAATACTTATGCTCTTGAGAGAAGCCACTAGTGAAACCTATGGCCCCCGGGTCTATTCTCATCATATCAATCTCCATCACTTTAATCTTGCCTTGCTTTTTTACTTCGCCTTTACTTTTTTACTTTGCATCTTTATACCAAAAATACCAAAAATATTATATCTATCAGATCTCACTCTCGTAAGTGACCATGAAGGGATTGACAACCCCTAATCGCGTTGGTTGCGAGTAGCTATCGTTTTGTGCAGGTACGATGGACTTGAGCGTGGCCTCCTACTGGATTGATGCCTTGGTTCTCAAACTGAGGGAAATACTTACTCTACTCTGCTGCATCATCCCTTCCTCTTCGGGGAAAACCAACGCAAGCTCAAGACGTAGCAAGAAGGATTTCTGGCGCCGTTGCCGGGGAGTCTACGCAAAAAGTCAACATACCAAGTACCCATCGCAATCCTTATCTCTCGCATTACATTATTTGCCATTTGCCTCTCGTTTTCCTCTCCCCCACTTCACCCTTGCCATTTTATTCGCCCTCTCTCTCTATCCTCCCTCTCTATTTGCCTCTTTTGCCTGTTTGCCCTTGTTTGCTCGTGTGTTAGATTGCTTGTTTATCGCGATGGCTCAAGATAATACTAAATTGTGTGACTTCACCAATACCAATAATAATGATTTCCTTAGCACTCTGATTGCTCCTTTTGCCAATACTGAATCTTGTGAAATCAATACTGCTTTGTTGAATCTTGTTATGAAAGATCAATTCGCCGACCTTCCTAGTGAAGATGCCGCTACTCATCTGAATAGCTTCGTTGATTTATGTGATATGCAAAAGAAAAAAGATGTCGATAATGATGTCGTTAAATTGAAGCTATTTCCTTTTTCGCTTAGAGATCGTGCTAAAGCTTGGTTTTCGTCTTTGCCTAAGAATAGTATTGATTCATGGAACCAGTGCAAAGATGCTTTTATCTCTAAATATTTTCCTCCTACTAAGATCATCTCTCTTAGAAACGATATTATGAACTTTAAACAACTTGATCATGAACATGTTTCACAAGCTTGGGAGAGAATGAAATTAATGATACGTAATTGCCCTACTCATGGTTTGAATTTGTGGATGATTATACAAAAAATTTATGCCAGATTGAATTTTTCTTCTAGAAATCTTTTAGATTCGGCCGCGGGAGGCACTTTTATGGAAATCACTTTAGGAGATGCTACTAAACTCCTAGATAATATTATGGTTAATTATTCTCAATGGCATACTGAAAGATCTTCTAATAAAAAAGTGCATGCGATGGAAGAAATCAATGTGTTGAGTGGAAAGATGGATGAACATATGAAATTATTTGCTACTAAGAGTGTTTCTTCTGATCCTAATGATATGCCTTTGTCTACTTTGATTGAGAATAACAATGAATCTATGGATGTGAATTTTGTTGGTAGGAATAATTTTGGTAACAACGCTTATAGAGGGAATTTTAATCCTAGGCCATATCCTAGTAATCCTTCTAATAATTATGGGAATTCCTACAACAACTCTTATGGAAATTATAATAAGATGCCCTCTGAATTTGAGAATAGTGTTAAAGAGTTTATGAATTCACAAAAGAATTTTAATGCTTTGCTTGAAGAGAAATTGCTTAAAGTTGATGATTTGGCTAGAAACATTGATAGAATTTCTCTTGAGGTTGATTCTTTAAAGCTTAGATCTATTCCTCCTAAACATGATATCAATGAGTCTCTCAAAGACATGAGAATTTCCATTGTTGAGTGCAAGGAAAGAACCGCTAGGATGCATGCTTCCAAAGAGGCCTTTATTAAAGTGTGTTCCTCCAATTCCTATGAAAATCATGGTGAAGATCTAAAAGTTATTGATGTGTCCCCTATTAAATATTTATTTTGCAATATGAATCTTGATGAAACTGAATATGATCTTCCTTTACCTAGAAGGCGTTCTAAAAATTCGGAGTATTTAGATCTTAATGATGAAATTGATGAAAGTGGGATTGAAAGAAATAAAAATATAGATGTTGCTAAACCCACTATATTGGATTTCAAGGAATTTAATTATGAAAGTTGCTCTTTAATTGATTGTATTTCCTTGTTTCAATCCGTTCTAAATTCTCCACATGCTTATAGTCAAAATAAAGCCTTCACCGAACATATTGTTGATGCCTTGATGCAATCTTATGAAGAAAAACTTGAGTTGAAAGTTTCTATCCCTAGAAAACTCTATGATGAGTGGGAACCAACTATTAAAATTAAAATTAAAGATCATGAGTTTTATGCTTTGTGTGATTTTGGTGCTAGTGTCTCTACTATTCCCAGGACTTTGTGTGATTTACTAGATTTCCGTAATTTTGATGATTGCTCTCTAAACTTGCATCTTGCGGATTCCACTATTAAGAAACCTATAGGAAGAAATAATTTTGTTCTTATTGTTGCAAATAGAAATTATGTGCCCGTATATTTCATTGTTCTTGATATAGATTGCAATCCTTCTTGCCCTATTATTCTTGGTAGACCTTTCCTTAGAACGGTTGGTGCGATTATTGATATGAAGGAAGGGAATATTAGATTTAAATTTCCATTAAAAAAGGGCATGGAACACTTTCCAAGAAAGAAAATAAAATTACCATATGAAACTATCATGAGAGCCACTTATGGATTGCCTACCAAAGATGGCAATACTTAGATCTATCCTCGCTTTTATGCCTAGCTAGGGGCGTTAAACGATAGCGCTCGTTGGGAGGCAACCCAATTTTATTTTTATTCCTTGCTTTTTGCTACTTCTTAGTAATAAATAAATTATTTAGCCTCTGTTTTGGTTGTGTTTTTTGTGTTTAATTAGTGTTTGTGCCAAGTAGAACCGTTGGGAAGACTTGGGGAAAGTCTTGTTGAACTTGCTGTAAAAAACAGAAACTTTAGCGCTAACAAGAACTGCTGTCATTTTTATTTTAAGAGTTCTATTTAGTTAATTATTGTTGAAGATTATTAATAGATAAATTCCTCACGTCCAGCAATTTATTTTAGAATTTTTGGGGTTCCACATCTTGCGCTAGCTACAGATTACTACAGACTGTTCTGTTTTTCAACAGATTCTGTTTTTCGTGTGTTGTTTGCTTATTTTGATGAATCTATGGCTAGTAAAATAGTTTATAATCCATAAGAAGTTGGAATACAGTAGGTTTAACACAATATAAATAAAGAATGAGTTCATTACAGTACCTTGAAGTGGTCTTTTGTTTTCTTTCGCTAACGGAGCTCACGAGTTTTCTGCTTTAAGTTTTGTGTTATGAAGTTTTCAAGTTTTGGGTCAATTCTTGTGATGGATTATGGAACAAGGAGTGGAAAGAGCCTAAGCTTGGGTATGCACATGGCACCCCCAAGATAATCCAAGGACACAAAAAATTCAAAGCTTGGGGATGCCCCGGAAGGCATCCCCTCTTTCGTCCACTTCCATCGGTAATTTACTTGGAGCTATATTTTTATTCACCAACATGATATGTGTTTTGCTTGGAGCGTCTTGTATTATTTGTGTCTTTGTGCCTTAGTATGCCACAATCATCCTTGCTGTACACACCTTTTGAGAGAGCCATACATGAATTAAAATTTGATAGAATACTCTATGTGCTTCACTTATATCTTTTGAGCGTTATAATTTTGCTCTATGTGCTTCACTTAGATCTCTTAGAGCACGGTGGTGGATTTGTTTTAAAGAAACTATTGAACTCTCATGCTTCACTTAAATTATTTTGAGAGTCTCTTAATAGCATGGTAATTTTCTTAATAATAATACGCTTGGTATTCAAGATTTGTGAAACTTTCTTTTGAGTGTGTTGAATACTAAGAAAAGATTGAAGCATGATAATTGTTTTGAGATATGGAGGTGATAATATTAAAGTCATGCTAGTGAGTAGTTGTGAATTTAAAGAATACTTGTGTTAAAGTTTGTGATTCCCGTAGCATGCACGTATGGTGAACCGTTATGTGATGAAGTCGGAGCATGATTTATTTATTGATTGTCTTCCTTATGAGTGGCGGTCGGGGACGAGCGATGGTCTTTTCCTACCAATCTATCCCCCTAGGAGCATGCGTGTAATACTTTGCTTTGATAACTTCTAGATTTTTGCAATAAGTATATGAGTTCTTTATGACTAATGTTGAGTCCATGGATTATACGCAGGCTCACCCTTCCACCTTTGCTAGCCTCTCTAATACCCCGCACCTTTCGCCGGTATCATACACCTACCATATACCTTCCTCAAAACAGCCACCATACCTACCTATTATGGCATTTCCATAGCCATTCCGAGATATATTACCATGCAACTTTCCACCATCTAGTTCATCATGACACATTCATCGTTGTCTTATTGCTTAGCATGATCATGTAGTCGACATAGTATTTGTGGCAAAGTCACCATTCATAATTTTTTTCATACTTGTCACTCTTGATTCATTGCATATCCTGGTACACCGCCGGAGGCATTCATATAGAGTCATACTTTGCTCTAGTAATCGAGTTGTAATCATTGAGTTGTAAATAAATAAAAGTGTGATGATCATCATTAATAGAGCATTGTCCCAAATAAAAAAAGATAAAGGAAAAATAAAAAAAGAAAGGCCAAATAAAAAAAGAAAGGCCAAAAAAAGAGAAAGGCCAAAGAAAAAAAAGAAGCACAAAAAAATATAAAAAGGGGCAATGCTACTATCCCTTTTTCCACACTTGTGCTTCAAAGTAGCAGCATGATATAGAGAGTCTCATATATTGTGCTTCAAAGTAGCACCATGTTCTTCATATAGAGAGTCTCATATGTTGTCACTTTCATATACTAGTGGGAATTTTACATTATAGAACTTGGCTTGTATATTCCAATGATGGGCTTCCTCAAAATTTCCCTAGGTCTTCGTGAGCAAGCAAGTTGGATGCACATCCACTTAGTTTCTTTTTGAGCTTTCATACATTTATAGCTCTAGTGCATCCGTTGCATGGAAATCCCTACTCACTCACATTTATATCTATTGATGGGCATCTCCATAGCCCGTTGATATGCCTACTTGATGTGAGACTATCTTCTCCTTTTTGTCTTCTCACAACCACCATTCTATTCCACCTATAGTGTTATATCCATGGCTCACGCTCATGTATTGCGTGAAGATTGAAAAAGTTATGAAAAAGTTAGAGTATGAAACAATTGTTTGGCTTGTCATCGGGGTTGTGCATGATTTAAATACTTTGTGTGGTGAAGATAGAGCATAGCCAGACTATATGATTTTGTAGGGATAACTTTCCTTGGCCATGTTATTTTCAGAAGACATAATTGCTTTGTTAGTATGCTTGAAGTATTATTATTTTTATGTCAATATAAAATTTTGTCTTGAATCTTTCGAATCTGAATATTCATAACACAATTAAGAAGATTTGCATTGAAATTATGACAAGTAGCACTCCGCATCAAAAATTCTCTTTTTATCATTTACCTACTCGAGGACGAGCATGAATTAAGCTTGGGGATGCCTGATACGTCTCCAATGTATCTATAATTTTTGATTGCTCCATGCTATATTATCTACTGTTTTGGACTATATTGGGCTTTATTTTCCACTTTTATATTTTTTTTGGGACTAACCTATTAACCGGAGGTCCAGCCCAGAATTGCTGTTTTTTGCCTGTTTCAGTGTTTCGGAGAAATAGAATATCAAACGGAGTCCAAACAGAATAAAATCTTCAGGAACGTGATTTTCTCACCGACCGTGATCCAGGAGACTTGGACCCTACTCCAGGAGGTCAAAGAGGAGGTCACGAGGGTGGGGGGCGCCCCCCCTAGGGTGCGCCCCTACCTCGTGGGCCCCTCGGTGCTCCACTGACGTACTTCTTCCTCCTATATATACGCATGTACCCCCAAACGATCAGAACAGGAGCCAAAAACCTAATTCCACCGCCGCAACTTTCTGTATCCTAGCCCCTCCGATGAAGTGTGAGTAGTTTACCTCAGACCTTCGGGTCCATAGTTAGTAGCTAGATGGCTTATTCTCTCTCTTTGAATCTCAATACAAAGTTCTCCCCCTCTCTTGTGGAGATCTATTCGATGTAATCTTCTTTTTGCGGTGTGTTTGTTGAGACCGATGAATTGTGGGTTTATGATCAAGTCTATCTATGAATAATATTTGAATCTTCTCTGAATTCTTTTATGTATGATTGGTTATCTTTGGAAGTCTCTTCGAATTATCCATTTGGTTTGGCCAACTAGATTGGTAGTTCTTTCCATGGGAGAAGTGCTTAGCTTTGGGTTCGATCTTGCGTTGTCCTTACCCAGTGATAGAAGGGGCAGCAAGGCATGTATTGTATCGTTGCCATCGAGGATAACAAGATGGGGTTTATTTCATATTGCATGAATTTATCTCTCTACATCATGTCATCTTGCTTAAGGTGTTACTCTGTTTTTAACTTAATACTCTAGATGCATGCTGGATAGCGGTCGATGAGTGGAGTAATAGTAGTAGATGCAGAATCGTTTCAGTCTACTTGTCACGGACGTGATACCTATATACATGATCATGCCTAGATATTCTCATAACTATGCTCAGTTTTGTCAATTGGTCAACAGTAATTTGTTCACCCACCGTACAATACTTATGCTCTTGAGAGAAGCCCTAGTGAAACCTATGGCCACCGTGTCTATTCTCATCATATCAATCTCAATCACTTTAATCTTGCCTTGCTTTTTTACTTTGCCTTTACTTTTTTACTTTGCATCTTTATACCAAAAATACCAAAAATATTATATCTATCAGATCTCACTCTCGTAAGTGACCGTGAAGGGATTGACAACCCCTAATCGCGTTGGTTGCGAGTAGCTATCGTTTTGTGCAGGTACGAGGGGCTTGAGTGTGGCCTCTTACTGGATTGATACCTTGGTTCTCAAAAACTGAGGGAAATAATAACACTAATCTGCTGCATCATCCCTTCCTCTTCGGGGAAAACCAACGCAAGCTCAAGACATAGCAGGGCCGCTCGTCGCCACACTGCAGCTCAGGAGGCGATAGCTGCTGCATCACAGTACAACCCCAACAACTATTATTATGGATATCAGCCAGGCCAGCCATGGCCATAGACCAACTTAGGCCAAAAGCCTAAGCTTGGGGGAGTACGTATTTCTCACCGACATTACATTTATGTTCACACACACTCATTGCTAAATGTCGGTGCTCATACTTTTTCATTGTGTCATCCATGCTAGTTTATTTTCTTTTATGCTTTCGTCTTGTGTGTTTAATAAACCTTAAGAAAACCAAAAAAATTAGTTGTAGCTTTTAATTAATTTACTTTCCATGCTTGTAGTAGTAATTAATAATAAAACCCAAAAATATTTCATGTTCTTCTTTTGCTTGTTGGGAGCTTTCCTGTGTAAATAGTTTTATTTCTTTCCTTTCTTTGGGGGTTAGTAGTAGAAGACTATGATTAAATTGTTGAAATGGCTCTTATATGCATTATTGTTTATCTGACAAAAGAGCCCATATTGCCTTGTCTTCTCCTGTTTATTAAATGCTCGCAGATTCCAGCTTAGTCCAATGCACGTGCACTCTTATTATTATTCACATCGTTCGGTCGTGCAAGTGAAAGGCAATTATGAGGATATATGATGGACTGACTGAGATGAGAAAAGCTGGTACGAACTCGACCTCTTTTGTTTTTGTAAATATGATGAGTTCATCGTTCTTGATTTAGGTTGTTATGAATAAACATGTTTGCAATGACAATTAGAGATCATAGTTGCTTGTGCCATGCTTGATTAGCTATGAGTTATAATGGTTTACCTTGTGTACCAACATGCTATTAAAATGGTTATGATGTGGTATGATAGAGTGGTATCCTCCTCTGAATGATTTAAGTGACTTGACTTGGCACATGTTCACGCATGTAGTTGAAACAATTCAACATAGCCTTCACGATATTTATGTTCATGGCGGATTATATCCTACTCCGCTTGCATCCAATGTTTATTAATTTTAATGCATGTACATGGCTGTTGTCACTCTCTAGTTGGTCGCTTCCCAGTCTTTTGCTAGCCTTCACTTGTACTAAGCGGGAATAATGCTTGCGCATCCAATCCCTTAAACCCCAAAGTTATTCCAGATGAGTCCACTATATCTTCCTATATGCGGTATCTACCTACCGTTCCAAGTAAATTTGTATGTGCCAAACTCTAAACCTTCAAATAATCATCATGTTTTGTATGCTCGAATAGCTCATGTATCAACTAGGTCTGTATGTATCTTCCATGTTAGGCGGGTTATTCTCAAGAGGAGTGGACTCCGCTCCTCACTCACGAGATAATGGGCTGGTCACCGGGATGCCCAGTCCCATGCTTTGTGCAAACTAAATCAAAATAATTGCAAACAAAACTCCACCTGGGACCTGATGTAAGTTGGAGGCACTCGTTGTTTCGAGCAAGCCATGGATTGATGTTTGTTGGTGGAGGGGGAGTATAAACTTTACCATTCTGTTCGGGAACCGCCTATAATGTGTGTAGCATGGAAGATATCACCATCTCTTGGTTGTTATGTTGACAATGAAAGTATACCACTCAAAATATTATTCACCTCTATTTCAAAACCGAGCTCTGGCACCTCTACAAATCCCTGCTTCCCTCTGCGAAGGGCCTATCTATTTACTTTTATGTTGAGTCATCACCCTCTTATTAAAAAGCACCAGTTGGAGAGCACCGCTGTCATTTGCATTCATTACTGTTAATTTATATAGGGTGTGACTATGATTTGATCTCTTTTACCATGAATTACAATGTCTAATTAGTCCTTGATCTTTAAAGGTGCTCTGCATTTATCTTTTGCGGTCTCAGAAAGGGCTAGCGAGATACCATCTTGTTATATCATATTATGATTGTTTTGAGAAAGTGTTGTCATCCGAGATTTATTATTATGGCTTGCTAGTTGATTATGCTATTGATATGGGTAATCATGAGACCTGAGAATTATTACATGATGAACCGCATCCGGCATAATTATCCATGATTGATCCGATGCCTACGAGCTTTCCATATACTGGTTTACGCTTATTTACTTTCCCGTTGCTATTGTTACAATCACTACAAAATACCAAAAACATTACTTTGCTTTCGTTACTCTTTTGTTACCGTTACCATCGCTATCATATTACTTGCTACTAAACACTTTGCTGCAGATACTAAGTTTCCAGGTGTGGTTGAATTGACAACTCAGCTGCTAATACTTGAGAATATTCTTTGGCTCCCCTTGTGTCGAATCAATAAATTTGGGTTGAATACTTTACCCTTGAAAGCTGTTGCGATCCCCTATACTTGTGGGTTATCACCCGGCTGCGCCCGGCCCCCAGTGTCCACCTTTGGGGCGTGCGCCGTAGGGACGGCAGGCAGGGGGACCACAAGGACAGGGTCCTCACGGGGCCCCTCAAGCCTAGCCGAGCGCAGCCCCCACTCGTCGAAGAGGGGCATCTGCCTGACGAACCCCTCCGTGTTCGAGTACAAGTACAGGAGGCAGCCCTCCTTCGAAAGCATGGATGGCGGAGGGTCGCCAGTCAGGAGCTCAAGCACCGTGTGCAAAGTCTCGGGAGGAAGCGTAGGTACCTAGAGCCTCATGGGGTCCCTGCTGCCGGTGAAGGTCCACATCCGTCGAGAATGTTGCTGGAGCGGAGCAATGCAGTGCTGGACGAACTCCTTCACCACCATGGGAGCCATCGCCCCAAGCTCCTTCAACCTGGCTAGCCGGCGCCAAACGTGGGCATGCCCCCATCCGGATCTTGGTTTAGTCGGTGCCCAGGGGAACCAGAGCAGGGAGTTGAGCACGCCAACATCCACGAACACCCACCACTTTCAGAATCCATTTACGACCGGCGAGAGCTCAAAGTCGATTCCTGTGCCGGTTGTTGCTGCCACAACCTAGAAGGTCACGCACTCCAAGCACATACGAGCATCGGTTAGGTGAATCAAAAAGAAATGGCGAAATAAGGCCACGGAGGGAACAATGCCCACCTTGGCCTCGCATACGAAGGCAAAGAGGCGAGGAGAAGGATGGATTGGGGATCCAGTTGCAGCGCGTGGACTTGGTAATGCGAGATTATGGCGTTGAAGAAATCGGAAAAGGGGGGAATCAAGCCTGCCAAGAGGGCGTGGAGATGAATGGGGATCTCAGTGGCTGCCATGTCGACCATGGCGCGGGAAGCAGGCCAAGCCACCGTCGTGTTCCACTCATTGGAATTGGAGGCGAGTGCCAGAAGAATCTTGTCCAGCATCTCCTGGCTGACCACCATTGACCGCTCGAGGGCGGGCTCGAAGGCCGGCGAAGATTCAGCCGGAGCGCGGCTCTTCACTTTCTTCTTCTTCGCCAACCTCGGTGCCATGTCGACATGGGAGAGCTGAGAAGGTGGAGGATAAAAGGAAGCGCGCAGCAAGCAATGAAGATAGAGATGAGCTGGTGGTGGCGACTACTGAAAGTGCGTTATATCGACTACAGGGGGGTGAATAGGCGATTTTTATGAAATTCTTCACTAAGGAATTTGCCGGAGAGGAAATTCCTTAGCGAAGAACTACTAGCAGCAGAATAAGTACTCAAAAGTAAACATAACAGAATACAAGCATAGTCATCATGATGAAATGAAGACAGGCACAGAGTACAGGAAGCGTAAGCACAGGATAACACAGGATGAAGACAATCAGACTGAAGAAATTGAACTGGGGAAATTGAGAAAGTCTTCACGCACAGATATGAACAAGCACACAACACAGTTATGAGGAAATGAAAGAGTTGAGGAAATGGAACCAGTAAGCTTGGTGAAGACAATGATTTGGTAGACCAGTTCCAACTGCTGCCTCAGTTGTACGTCTCGTTGGAGCGGCTGAGTATTTAAACTCGAGGACACACAGTCCCGGACACCTAGTCCTGAACACGTAGCTCAGGACACCCAGTCCTCACTATATTCTCCTTGAGTTAAGGTCACACAGGCCTCACCCAATCACTCGTGGTACGTCTTCAGGCGACTTCCAAACCTTCACAAACTTGGTCACTCGGCAATCCACAATTCCTCTTGGATGCTCTAGACCATGACGCCTAACCGTCTGGAAGAAGCACAGTCCTCAAAGGTAACAAGCGTCGGATCCACGCAGGATCAATCTCTTCAGTGATGCTCAATCACTTGGGGTTTGTAGGTGTTTGGGTTTTGGGTTTTTCCTCACTTGATGATTTTCGCTCGAAGTCCTCAAAGGATGGGTTGCTCTCTAATGAAGAGTGTCAGTTTCTCTCGGAGTAGCCAACCAGTTAGTGGTTGTAGGGGGCGGCTATTTATAGCCTAGGGAGCAGCCCAACATGATAAGACATAAATGCCATTCAATGATATGACCGTTAGGTGGATATATATTTTTGGGACAGCTGGTGCATAGCACCGCAACGGTCAGAATTTTGAGTAGCAAAATCCTCAAGGCTATCATGTTCCTCACTGTGTAGGCAATCCGCATTGGCGAATTCCTAACTCCTCAGTCAGAACAAATTCCTCAGAGACCAGAAGAACTTCGTCTCTGTCACTGAAGAATATGACTGGACTGTATGAGATTTCCAATGGCTTCACTCGAAGGGATTGGTAGGTGTAGGATTTTGAGTTGAGCATCACATGGAAATTTTTCCTTAGTATTTCCTCGACCCCCTTTAACAGTACGGTGTTTCCTATGACTCAAGAAATAGAAAATGAAACTACGAAAACAAAAGTCTTCACGATTCATGTTCCTCGAATGAATACCAAGTCTTCAAGGTCACACCAATTTCTTCACTTTCAAAGTCTTCAGAAAGTCTTCAGAATACCAAAGTCTTCAGACGAAGAACTTCATTTTTAGGGGTCGACTTTCTCTGTAAATATCAAACTCCTCATAGACTTATAGACCTGTGTACACTCATAAACACATTAGTCCCTTAACCTATAAGTCTTTAATACACCAAAATCACTAAGGGGCACTAAATGCACTTACAACTACCAAGCCCGACAAATATCAAGGCTGCATGGGGAAGTGGGGGCGCCCATGTCCCATTGATCGCCATGCGTCGACCGAGGCCGCAGGCGGTTGGGGCCTGCGGCGCTTCGCCCTTGCCCTTTGGCTTCGCCTCGAAGCCAAGTTCGAGCGCGCCTTGGGCCAAGGGCTACTATCGGTGTCCTGGTAATGGGGGTACCCTGACTCGCCTGCCTGCGGCCCACGGCGTGGCTCCATCAACAGCCTGGTATGACCCAGATTCAGCAACAACAATCCAAGACCCTCACGAGGCGGACACCACCAAGACCACCCTAGGGGGTGTCCTCACTAGGCTGGCTCCCGAGAAGCGGAGATATCAAGGAAAGGTACACCTCGCGAGGTTCACATGACGTGAGCCATGACGACCAAGGCTAGACGGGCGCCAGTGGGCGGAGTGTACCAGTTTCCCCTTTGGTGACAAGGAGGCAAGTGCAGGCGCGGAGTCCTGGGAATCAAGCAAAGGTTTTCATATCGGTTCAACAAGACCAAGGCTGCTAGGACGGCAGGGCAGATTCATCACGGAGCCCACCATAGCGTCACCACTAGAGCCTTTTGCAGGAGAAGACTACTTTTATCAGGATAGCTTGTACTAGTTGTCCCCATTAAAAATTGGCCGTTGTGGGATCCCTTCCTTCCTTACATTTGGGAAGAGGACGGAGGCCACTATAAATAGGACTAGCCACCACCATAGAGGGGAGATCACCCAGATCACCCTCTCATCCACCAACTCATCGAGCTCAAGAACACCTCACCTCCTGAGGCTGTTCAACCACTGTACTAGTTTATCCTCAGCCCCTCGAGGCAATCCACCACAAAGATGGAGCAGGGTATTAGACCACAAGGTGGCCCGAACCAGGATAAACTGTTGTGTCCCTTGTCTCTTGGATTCGTCGAGTTAGGCCGTGGAATCATCAAGCAGGCAGACCGGGAGGGGAGAGTTCTTCGCATGCACCCCAGGGTTCGAACCTCTCAATGGTCTATGGAACCCCGAATCCGACAACCCCCCCTTCCATATTTGGTTCACTCTAGTGTTGATCTAGGTAGTTGTCATCCAATATGTTGCATGAAATCACATTGAAATTGTTGTATTTGCTATTGTGGATATTAATTATATCAAATATAAGAAGGAAAAAAAATAAAATAATGTGACTTGTTAAGTTAGGACGAGTAATATAGTTTATGATTACTTGTCTCCTACCATGGTTGACTAATTGGCATGAAACTTAACAATGGAAACCATAGATCATGAGCCACCCACACATCCATTGCATGATAATTGCTAGATGGTCAACAACTGAACCCTAAAAACATATATAGACTGATACTTGTTGTTCGGTATGCAATAATTGGCATTGGATTGAATATCTCATAACCCAGGAAGTAAAAAAATTATTTATCAAGAACTCTTTCAGTAATAATTACATCAAACTAGAGCACTCAACCCTTGTAATTGTTGGTTCGTCTTACTTCTACTTTATGTGGAAATAACTAACATCACACCAAATATTATAATCCTAATTAAAAGCTTTGTTTTCATGGTTCACATTTTGTATCTAAGTAACTAAAGTCAACCTGCATGTTCCAACCATATTTAAATACTTTCAATAGTGCACAAATGCTTACATACAATTTTAATTGGTGGTACGCCATTCTCAATCCACACTACCATTAGTTTCTCCAATACCGGTGGCGTGGCCATATTCCGTGTGCCATCTATAATAGGTTACTGGTGGCGTGCCTACAAAATGGTAAGCCACCAGTATGTGGGAACCAATAATCTAGCAGGCCACAAAATTAATAGTGTCGTATAATATTTTACCATGCTACCACTATCGGAACTAGCTATGGTTTGTTGCTTTTCACCATGCCATCTGTATTTTAAGCAGGATCCACTTTTGCGGCCGTCTGCTGGACCCACCTAGTAGCGTCGTGGCTTGCTGGTATATGTTGGGATAGGCATGCCATGGACATTGCAAATGTGTTAAATGTATGTATGATATATCTTTTTGCTAGCTATCAAAAAAGGGTAGTCGAAAACCATGTTCTTGGGCCATCGAAGGTGGCTTGACAAAGATGAAGGGTGGGGAAGGCATGGAGATCTGTTCGACAACACAGATGAGACATGAGTGATACCATGTAAGCCGGGAAAGAAGCGGAAGAGTGTCAAGGAGAAAATGTTGCTAAAAGTATGGAAAAGGAAATATGTTTTCTAGGAGTTGGACTACTCGGAAATCCTCAGTACTCCACATTGCCTTGATGTCATGCATATGACAAAGAATGTGTGTGAGATTTTGCTTGAAACACACTTTGACATGCAAGAAAAGAGTAGGATGAGCCGAGGGCGAGACAAGACTTGAAATACATCGGTATTAGGGATGATCTTCAAGCTGGAGGCCTGAAAACAAACAAGACATGCGAGGGTAAGGACGGTTATTCCTCTACCCCCCCCCCCATGCTTGCTTCACTCTTGATGAGAATGAGCTCGGTCAAGTTTTCAGCTGTCTTGATGGTATCAAAGAGTTTCAGTAACTGAAGGATCATACACGACAAAGGTTTGGTGGAATGAAGTCCCATGAGTCTCATGTGATGATGGCATACCTACTTCCTGTTGCTCTCGACGGGATCATGGGCACTCATGTCCGCAACACACTTCTTGACCTCTGCAGAGCTCGGTCAAGTTTTCAGCTATCTTGATGGTATCAAAGAGTTTCAGTAACTGAAGGATCATACACGACAAAGGTTTGGTGGAATGAAGTCCCATGAGTCTCATGTGATGATGGCATACCTACTTCCTGTTGCTCTCAACGGGATCATGGGCACTCATGTCCGCAACACACTTCTTGACCTCTGCATTTTTTCATCACTATCTCTCAAAATTCAATCAGTGTGAAGCGTCTCACAAGACTACAAGAAGATATCATTGCAATACTGTTGGGAAATGTTGCATGGAAAACAAAAAAAATTCTATGCACACACAAGATATATCCATGGAGATGCATAGCAACGAGAGGGGAGAGTGTGTCTATGTACCCTCGTAGACCGTAGGCGGAAGCTTTTAGTAACGCGGTTGATGTAGTCGAACTCCTTCGTGATCCAACCGATCAAGTACCAAACGTACGACACCTCCGCCACATTCAGCACACATTCAGCTCGGTGACATCCTCGCCTTCTTGATCAAGCAAGACGACAAAGTAGTGGATGAGTTCTGGCAGCACAACGGCGTGGTGATGGTGGTGGTGATGCTATCTCCGCAGGGCTTTGCCTAAGTCATACGAAAATATGACCAGGGGACAAAACTATGGAGAGGGGCGCCGCAAACGGCTAAGAGATTGTCGTAGGCTATGTGTGGCGCCCCCTTCCACATATATATAGGTGGGGGAGGGGAGGCATCTAGGAGGTGCCCCAAGTGGGGCCGAATCCCACTTGGGCTCCTGCCCCTACCCCCCTGCCATGTTTGTGTGCGGGAGGAAGGCAGGGGGAGGTGGCCCCCCCTTCCTTTCTCACATGAGGAGGGAAAGGTAGGAGGGGCTAACCCTCCCCCTTTTCTTCCTCCTCTAGGGCCAGTGGCCAGGGAGAGGGCGCGCCAGCCCCCTTTTGGGCTAGTGTGTTCCTCCCCTTGGCCCATTACGCCCGTAGACCACCCGGGGGTGTTCGAAATCCCTTCTAGTGATCCGATGACTACCCGGTGCACTCTGAAACTCTTCCAGTGTCCAAATAGTATCGTCCTATATATCAGTCTTTACCTCTAGACCATTCCGGAGCTCCTCGTCATGTCCGTGATCTCATCGGAGTGTCCGAACAACATTCAGTCACCAAATCATATAACTCATATAACACTATATCTTCAACGAATGTTAAGCGTGCGGACCCTACGGGTTCGAGATCTATGTAGACATGACCGAGACACCTCTCCGATCAATTATATACCAATTGCGGAACCTAGATGCCCATATTGGATCCTACATATTCTACGAAGATCTTTATCGGTCGAACCTTATGACAACATACGTAATTCCCTTTGTCTATCGGTATGTTACTTGCCCGATATTCGATCGTCGGTATCTTCATACCTAATTAAATCTCATTACCCGCAAGTCTCTTTACTCATTCCGTAATACATCATCTTGTAACTAACTCCTTAGCCACTTTGCTTGCAAGGCTTCTTATGATGTGTATTATCGAGAAGGCGCAGAGATACCTCTCCGATACACGGAGTGACAAATCCTAATCTCGATGTATGCCAACTCAACAAACACCTTCAGAGATACCTATAGAGCATCTTTATGAGAACCCAATTATGTTGTGACATTTGATAGCAGACAAGGTATTCCTCTAGTATTTGGGAGTTGAATAATCTCATAGTCGAACGAATATGTATTTGAAATTAAGAAAGTAATAGCAATAAACTGAACGATCATATGCTTAGCTAATGGATGGGTCTTGTCCATCACATCATTCTCCTAATGATTTGATCCTGTTATCAAATTACAACACATGTCTATGGTTAGGAAACCTTAACCATCTTTGATCAATAATCTAGTCTAGTATAGACTTACTAGGGACACGGTATTTGTTTATGTACTCACACTTGTATTTCAGTTTCTAATCAATACAATTATAGAACTAATAATGAACCTTTATCATGAATAAGGAAATATAAAATAAGAAATTTATTATTGCCTCTAGGGAATATTTCCTTTAGTCTCCCACTTGCACTAGAGTCAATAACCTAGATTACATTGTAATGAATCTAACACCCATGGAGTCTTGGTGTTGATCATGTTTTGATCTCGGAGGAGTCTTAGTCAACGGGTCTACTACATTCAGATCCTTATATATTTTGCAAATCTCTATGTCTCCATCCTTGACCTTTTAACGAATGGAGTTGAAGCATCTGTTGATGTGTTTGGTTCTCTAGTGAAACCTAGATTCCTTTGCCAAGGCAATTGCTCCAGTGTTGTCACAAAAGATTTTCATTGGACCCAATGGACTGGGTATTACACCCAGATGGGATATGAACTCCTTCATCCAGACTCCTTCAGCGCTGTTTCTGAAGAAGCTATGTACTCCAATTCACACGTCGATCCCACCACGACGCTCTGCTTGGAACCGCACCAACTGACAGCTCCACCATCCAATATAAATATGTATCTGGTTTGTGACTCAGAGTCATCCGGATCAGTGTCGAACCTAGCATCGACGTAACCAGTTACGATGAGCTCTTCGTCATCTCCATAAACAAGAAATATATCCTTGGCCCTTTTCAGGTAATTTAGGATGTTCTTGACCGCTGTCCAATGATCCACACCTAGATTACTTTGGTACCTCCTTGCCAAACTTATGGAAATGCACATCATGTCTAGTACACAGCATAGCATACATGATAGAACATATGGCTGAGGCATAGGGAATGACTTTTATTTTTCTCTCTATCTTTTGTAGTGTTCGGGCTTTGAGTCTGACTCAATTTCACACCTTGTAACACAGGCAAGAACCCTTTCTTTGACTGGTCCATTTTGAACTTCTTCAAAACTTTATCAAGGTATGTGCTTTGTGAAAGTCTTATTAAGCATCTCGATCTATCCCTATAGATCTTGATGCCCAATATATAAGCAGCTTCACCAAGGTCTTTCATTGAAAAATTCTATTTCAAGTATCCTTTTATGCTATCCAAAAATTCTATATCATTTCCAATCAATAATATGTCATCCACATATAATATCAGAAATGCTATAGAGCTCCCACTCACTTTCTTGTAAATACAGACTTCACCATAAGTCTGTATAAAACTATATGCTTTGATCACTTCATCAAAGCATATATTCCAACTCTGAGATGCTTGCACCAGTCCATAGATGGATCATGGGAACTTGCACACTTTCTTAGGAACTTTAGGATCGAAAAAACTTTCTGGTTGCATCATATACAACTCCTCTTTAAGAAATCCATTAAGGAATGCAGTTTTGACATCCATTTGCCAGATTTCATAATTATAAAATGCGGCAATTGCTAACATGATTCAGACAGACTTAAGCATAGCTAGGGGTGAGAAAGTCTCATCATAGTAAATTCATTGAAATTGTCAAAAACCTTTTGCGATAAGTCGAACTTTGTGGACAGTAACATTACCATCAGCATCAGTCTTCTTCTTGAAGATCCATTTATTCTCAATGGCTTGCTGATCATTGGGAAAGTCCACCAAAGAACACATTTTGTTCTCATACATGGCTCCTATCTCAGATTTCATGGCCTCAAGCCATTTGTCGAAAGCTGGGCTCATCACAACTTCTTCATAGTTCGTAGGTTCGCCATGGTCTAATAACATAACTTCTAGGACAGGATTACTGTACGACTCTGGTGCGGAACATGCTCTGGTCAACCTAAGAGGTCCAGTAGTAACTTGATCTGAAGTTTCATGATCATCATCATTAGCTTGCTCTCTAGTTGGTGTAGGAATCACGGGAACGGTTTTCTCTGATGTGCTACTTTCCCATTCGAGAGAAGGTACAATTACCACATCAATTTCTACTTTCCTCCCACTCACTTCTTTCGAGAGAAACTCCTTCTCTAGAAAGGATCCATTATTGGCAACAAAGATATTGCCTTCGGATCTGTGGTAGAAGGTGTACCCAATAGTTTGCTTAGGGTATCCTATGAAGACGCACTTCTCCAATTTAGGTTCGAGCTTATCAGGCTGGAGCCTTTGGACATAAGCGTTGCATCCCCACATTTTAAAAAAACAATAGCTTAGGTTTCTTGCCAAACCACAGTTCATATGGTGTCGTCTCAACGGATTTAGACGGTTCCCTATTTAATGTGAATGTCGTTGTCTCTAATGCATAAGCCCAAAATGATAGTGGTAAATCGGTAAAAGACATCATAGAACACACCATATCCAATAAAGTATGGCTACGACGTTTGGACACACCATTATGCTGTCGTGTTCCAGGTGGCGTGAGTTGTGAAACAATTCCACATTGTTTTAAATGAAGGCTAAACTCGTAACTCAAATATTCTTCACAATCAGACTATAGAAACTTTATTTTCTAATTACGATGATTCTCCACTTCACTCTAAAATTCTTTGAACTTTTCAGATGTTTCACACTTGTGCTTCATCAAGTAGATATACCAATACCTACTCAAATCATCTGTCAAGGTCAGAAAATAGCGATACCCTCCGCGTGCCTCAACACTCATCGGACCGCATACATCACTATGTATTATTTCCAGTAAGTCATTAGCTCACTCCATTGTTCCGGCGAATGGAGTTTTACATATTTTGCCCATGAGGCATGGTTCACAAGTATCAAATGATTCAAAATCAAGTGATTCCAAAAGTCCATCAGCATGGAGTTTCTTCATGCGCTTTACACCAATATTACCTAAATGGCAGTGCCACAAGTATGTTGCACTATCATTATCAACTTTGCATCTTTTGGCATCAATATTATGAATATGTGTATCACTACGATCGAGATTCAACAAGAATAAACCATTCATCAAGGGTGCATGACTGATACATCCATTTTGCATCATGCTTTTATATTGATATTTATTGCATTATGGGCTGTTATTACACATTATGTCACAATACTTATGCCTATTCTCTCTTATTTTACAAGGTTTACATAAAGAGGGAGAATGCCGGCAGCTGGGATTTTGGGCTGGAAAAGGAGCAAATATTAGAGACCTATTCTGCACAGCTCCAAAAGTCCTGAAACTTCAAGGAAGTCATTTTCAGAATATATAAAAAATACCGAGCGCAAGATGTTCCAGAGGGGGGCCACACCCTGCCCACGAGGGTGGGGGCGCGCCCTACCCCCCTGGGCACGCCCCCTGCCTCGTGGGCCCGCTGGTGGCCCTCCAATGCCCATCTTTTGCTATATGGAGTCTTACGATGAGGAAAAAATCATAAGCCAGCTTTCGGGATGAGACTCTACCGCCACGAGGCGGAACCTTGGCGGAACCAATCTAGGGCTCCGGCAGAGCTGTTCCGCCGGGGAAACCTCCCTCCGGGAGGGGGAAATCATCGCCATCGTCATCACCAATGAACCTCTCATCGGGAGGGGGTCAATCTCCATCAACATCTTCACCAGCACCATCTCCTCTCAAACCCTAGTTCATCTCTTGTATCCAATTCTTGCCTCTAAGTCCGGGATTGGTACCTGTGTGGTTGCTAGTAGTGTTAATTACTCCTTGTAGTTGATGCTAGTTGGTTTATTTTGTGGAAGATCATATGTTCAGATCCTATATGCATATTAATACCCCTCTGATTATGAACATGAATATCCTTTGTGAGTAGTTACGTTCGTTCCCGAGGATATGGGAGAAGTCTTGCTATTAGTAGTCATGTGAATTTGGTATTCGTTCGATATTTTGATGAGATGTATGTTGTCTCTCCTCTAGTGGTGTTATGTGCACGTCGACTACATGACACTTCACCATTATTTGGGCCTAGAGGAAGGCGTTGGGAAGTAATAAGTAGATGATGGGTTACTAGAGTGACAGAAGTGTAGGATCGAAAGTATGTCTAGAGGGGGGGTGATTAGACTACTTGACCAAATAAAAACTTATCCTTTTCCCAATTTTAGTTCTTGGCAGATTTTAGCAACTTTGGACAAGTCAAGCAATCTGAACACAATTCAAGCAAGCATGCAAAGAGTATATGAGCAGCGGAAAGTAAAGCATGCAACTTCCAAGCATGTAAAGGGAAGGGTTTGGAGGTTCAAACGCAATAGGAGACACTGATGTTTTTGTCATGGTTCCGATAGGTGGTGCTATCGTACATCCACGTTGATGGAGACTTCAACCCACTAAGGGTAATGGCTACACGAGTCCACGGAGGGCTCCACCCACGAATGGTCCACGAAGAAGCAACCTTGTCTATCCTACCAGGGCCGTCGCCCACCAAGGACTTGCCTCACTAGCGGTAGATCTTCATGAAGTAGGCGATCTCCTTGCCCTTACAAACTCCTTGGTTCAACTCCACAATCTTGTCGGAGGCTCCCAAGTGACACCTAGCCAATCTAGGAGACACCACTCTCCAAGAAGTAACAAATGGTGTGTGGATGATGAACTCCTTGCTCTTGTGCTTCAAAAGATAGTCTCCCCCAACACTCAACTCTCTCTCACCGGATATGGATTTGGTGGAAAGAAGATTTGAGTGGAAAGCAACTTGGGGAAGGCTAGAGATCAAGATTCAGATGGTAAGAATGGAATATCTTGGCCTCAACACAAGTATAGGTGGCTCTCTCTCAGAAAAAGTAAGTTGGAAGTGTAGGTTTGTTCTGATGGCTCTCACCACGAATGAAGAGGTGGTGGAGGGGTATATATAGCCTCCACACAAAATCTAACAGTTACACACAACTTGCCAATCTCGGTGGGACCGAATTGATAAACTCGGTCGGACCGATTCAGCAAAGCTAGTGACCATTGGTAATTGATGAAAACATATAGATCAAAGCTTCGACAAATCATAATAAGAGAGGATAACATTGTCGCTTTGAGAAGTATGTGAAAAGCAAGAGCTCCCCCTAAATTTGTGCATAGTTTAAGATTTGCTTTGGACTGCAAATGCACAATGAGTTAGGAACATGGGTTACTCTTCCACGTCACATACATCTTGGTGGAGCGCTCAAAATGATAATAATGAAATACATGCACTCATAACCAAGCAAAGTGAATGATCATATATGGGGATATAAAAGGATAATGTCATCCAACAAGCATTAAGGTAGCATATGATCAAACACATGATCATCCAAGTATCACACACAAGCATAAAGTATCGCAAACAAGCAAATAAACAAACTTTAACCACCAAACAATAAGAGAGAATAAAAAGCAACACTCTCTCTCGAAACCCATCATCTATACATTTTCTCCCCCTTTGGCAACAAGTTACCAAAAAGTTCATAAAAATGCATAGTGCTAGATCGACTCTCAGGCTTGGTCTTCAGGTGGTGGTGTAGATAACATGCCGAGGACGAAGGCATCAGTTGATGTAGATAGAGCTGGTGGAGTGGGTGCTGGAGCTGGTGGCACTGAAGCTGTAGCTGGTGCAGATGAAGTTTCTATGGTGTCTGTGACAGGCACTACAGCAGATCTCTGTCCTCTGGGCACTCTAGCAAAAGCATCAGTGGTAGACTTGCCTTTCTTCTCCTGCACTTCATCCTGAAGTTGCTCAACAACTGACTGGATCTCAGTGACCTTCACATCTAAGTCATAGAACTTCTGCTCCATGATCCTCTCTAAGCTCTCCTGGTTTTGAGTCAGGGTAGCCAATCCTGTCTCAATCCTCAGGGTGGAGGCAATCAAGTAGCCAAGCTGATCTTGCTTGCTCTTCAGAAGATACTGAGATGCCTCATTAGTGGTTGGCATCTTTGCAGCCTTTTCAGCCCTTGCCTTCTCCCTCTTGGCTTGTGCTTGCACAGAAGATGGTTCATTCTCATCCATCACCATAGTGTTGTCCTCAAAGTCTGGGTAGATGGGCATGTGTTCCTTGTCCAGGAGATATGTGCCAGTGCCCATCTTGGAGTTGATTAGCTCCTGGATCTGTGGGGCATACCCACAACTTCTCTTATGATCTGCAGTTGTTCTCTTAATGGTTTCCACAATTAGGCTCATGACCTTAAACTTTTGAGGCACATAAAATATGTGAAGAAAGTTAATTGCATGGCCTCTGATCATCTTGTCATCACCTGACTTTGGCAAGAGAGTGTGCCTGAGGATCCAGTTGATTGTTGGCAAGCCTGACAGAAGGTAATGTACTGGTCCAAACTTGTGTGTCTCAAGAGCAGCATCTGGGATCTCTTTGTACATATGTGCCATGGTGTTGTGATCCTTCTTCTTCCTGGCATAGACATCCAAGTCATCTTCACTCTCCTCGGGAGCATTGATCAATTTTGCCCATTCTTCAACCGTTGACTGGTACCTAGTACCTTCAGACATCCAGACAATCCTTCCATCTGGGTAGAAATGAGTTGTGGAGTAGAACTGCATAATGAGCTCATCATTCCACTTTGTGAGCTTTCGAGCCACAAACTCATTGACTCCACATGCCTTGAAGCTGTCATATACACTAGGGAAGTGATCTTCATTTTCCTCAATGAATTTCTAATCAACCCATCTCATGTCACACACTATGGGCTTCTTGTCAAGTAAGATAGTCTCATAGAAGTCCTGTTGTTCCTTTGTATGGAACATGTAGTCCACAGCAGTCCTTCTCCTGGTGGAATATGGATCTGACTCTCTCCATAGCCTTAAACCTGAATCCTTCTGATTTTCATGTTCTCTGCAACTGGGTGAGCATCATTGTGATCTGGAATTTTGGGCTTCAACTTCCTCAAAACGACAGAATCATCTTCTTCTTCAGCAGCTTGAGGCACCGGGGCCTTGTTCTTCTCCTCATCAGGGATGTTCCTGGTGCTCCTCTTGGGTTTTGGCTTTGGAGATGGAGCAACAGTCTTAGGAGCAGTCTTAGGCTTAGATGGAGCAGCCCCTGCCCTTATAGCATCTCCCATAAGCTTTTGAGCTTTGGGTGCTGGTGCTGCATCCTCTTCCTCTTCCTCTTCTTCAGAATCTTTCATTATTGAACATCTGCCAAGCACTCTGGCAGTGGTCTTCTTGACCCTTTCCTTCCTTTTCTTTTCTTCCACAACCTGTTCTTTGGGTGCAGATCCCAAAGTCTGTTGAGTGGATGTTCTGGCCTTTGACATGGGAACTCTCTTGGC
Source organism: Triticum dicoccoides (assembly GCF_002162155.2). Lineage (NCBI taxonomy): Eukaryota > Viridiplantae > Streptophyta > Magnoliopsida > Poales > Poaceae > Triticum > Triticum dicoccoides. The sequence goes on along the minus strand of NC_041390.1, from coordinate 412,836,065 downwards.
AGGAATCTTTTGCTTCATTCCCGGCTTAGTGGCAGCAGCTGTGCCATATTCCTTTTTCAGAACTTTCCTCTTTGAGGTGACCTCTTCCTCAACAGCCACATAGTCCTCATCCTCAGAATATGAGGTTTTCTTCTTTCTGGTCCTGGTGGCTGCCTTAGGCAAGTTGTTGGGTGTACTTCTGCTTCCCTCATCAAAACTGCTAGAGGGACTAGTGCCCTCACTCATGTTCACTTGCTCCTTAGACTTGTTCTAACTTTCACTCTGATCTGACATGATGCAAACACTGATAGCAGACCCTGTGAATAGATTATAGATGAGGTAGATTTGATAAGCATCACAAAGTACAAAGGTTTTTGCAAAAGAATGAGTTAAAAACTTAGTTTTAGTTTTCCATAGAAAGCATTTTGGATCTACCGATTTGCAAACTCGGTGATACCGAAGCAGCTTTTGGAAAGTATGTCTAGAGGGGGGTGATTAGACTACTTGACCAAATAAAAACTTATCCTTTTCCCAATTTTAGTTCTTGGCAGATTTTAGCAACTTTGGACAAGTCAAGCAATCTTAACACAATTCAAGCAAGCATGCAAAGAGTATATGAACAGCGGAAAGTAAAGCATGCAACTTGCAAGAATGTAAAGGGAAGGGTTTGGAGGATTCAAACACAATAGGAGACACAGATGTTTTTGTCGTGGTTCCGATAGGTGGTGCTATCATACATCCACGTTGATGGAGACTTCAACCCACGAAGGGTAATGGCTGCGTGAGTCCACGGAGGGCTCCACCCACGAAGGGTCCATGAAGATGCAACCTTGTCTATCCCACCATGGCCGTCGCCCACGAAGGACTTGCCTCACTAGCGGTAGATCTTCACGAAGTAGGCGATCTCCTTGCCTTACAAACTCCTTGGTTCAACTCCACAATCTTGTCGGAGGCTCCCAAGTGACACCTAGCCAATCTAGGAGACACCACTCTCCAAGAAGTAACAAATGGTGTGTTGATGATGAACTCCTTGCTCTTGTGCTTCAAATGATAGTCTCCCCAACACTCAACTCTCTCTCACAAGATATGGATTTGGTGGAAAGAAGATTTGAGTGGAAAGCAACTTGGGGAAGGCTAGAGATCAAGATTCATATGGTAAGAATGGAATATCTTGGCCTCAACACAAGTGTAGGTGGCTCTCTCTCAGAAAAAGTAAGTTGGAAGTGTAGGTTTGTTCTGATGGCTCTCGCCATGAATGAAGAGGTGGTGGAGGGGTATATATAGCCTCCACACAAAATCTAACCGTTACACACAACTTGCCAATCTCGGTGGGGCCGAATTGATAAACTCAGTCGGACTGGTTCAGCAAAGCTAGTGACCGTTAGGGTTTTCGGTGGGACCGACATGCAACTCGGTAGGAACGATATGATTAGGGTTAGGGCATAACGTAATCTCGATGAGACCAATTACACAAACTCGGTGAGACCGATTTTGGTAATAAGCTAACCAGAGAGTTGGTCAGGTAAACTCGGTGGGATCGATCGCTCATTTCGGTGAGACCAAAACGTTACAAAGGGAAAACAGTGAGTTTACATTGCAATCTCGGTGGGACCGATCGCTCATGTCGGTAAGACCGAAATGTTACGAAGGGAAACAGAGAGATTACAATCCCATCTCGGTGAGACCGAGATCCCTATCGGTGAGACCGATTTGCCTAGGGTTTGTGGCAGTGGCTATGACAACTGAACTCGGTGGCGCCAGATAAAAAGAATCGGTGGGGCCGAGTTTGACTTTTGGTTTAGGTCATATGTGGATGTGAGAAAGTAGTTGAGGGTTTTGGAGCATATTACTAAGCATTTTGAGCAAGAGCCTCATTAAGCAACACCTCATCCCTCCTTGATAGTATTGGCTTTGCCTATGGACTCAATGTGATCTTGGATCACTAAAATAGAAAATGTAGGGTCTTGAGCTTTGAGCTTGAGCCAATCCTTTGTCCTCAGCATTTTGAGGGGTCCACTTTTCTCATCCATGCCATGCCAATCATTGAGCTTTCCTGAGATATTATTCTTGAAATAGCATTAGCTCAATGACCTATATGTTGTTAGGAATTACCAAAACCACCTAGGGATAGTTGCACTTTCAAGAAGCTTAAACCCTTGTTTATGCGTTGCTTCGTAAGGGGCTGATTTGGATCCATATGTTTCATGCTATGGTTAGGTTTACCTTAATACTTTTGTTGTAGTTGTGGATGCTTGCAATAAAGGTTAATCATAAGTGGGATGCTTGTCCAAGTAAGGGCAGTACCCAAGCACCGGTCCACCCACATACCAAATTATCAAAGTACCGAACGCGAATCATATGAACGTGATGAAAACTAGCTTGACGATAATTCCCATGTGTCCTCGGGAGCGCTTTTCTCTATATAAGAATTTATCCAGGCTTGTCCTTTGATACAATAAGGATTGAGCCACCGTGCTGCACTTTATTTACTTTTGTTACTTGTTGCTCGTTACAAATTATCTTATCACAAAATTATCTGTCACCTATAATTTTAGTGCTTGCAGAGAATACCTTGCTGAAAACTGCTTATCGTTTCCTTCTGCTCCTCGTTGGGTTCAACACTCTTACTTATCGAAAGGACTACGATAGATCCCCTATACTTGTGGGTCATCAAGGCTCTTTTCTGGCGCCGTTGCCGGGGAGTGAAGCGCCTTTGGTAGGTGGAATTTGGTAAAGAAAAATTTATATAGTGTGCTAAAATTTACTGTCACTTGGTACTATGGAAAGTAATCCTCTGAGGGGCTTGTTCGGGGTATATTCACCCCGACCAGTAGAGCAAAGAGTTGCTCCTCAACCTATTGAACCTACTGAAAATGAAAATGTCTACTTTGAGATTCCTTCGGGTATGATAGAAAAACTACTAGGTAATCCTTTTGCAGGAGACGGAATAATGCACCCTGATGAGCACCTATATATGTGGATGAAGTTTGTGGATTATTTAAGCTTGCAGGTGTGCCCGATGATGTTATTAAGAAGAAGGTCCTCCCTTTATCTTTGAAGGGAGATGCATTGAGATGGTATAGGCTATGTGATGATATCTGATCATGGAACTACAAACGATTGAAATTGGAATTTCATCAGAAGTTTTATCCTATGCATTTTGTTCATCGTGATCGCAATTATATATATAATTTTTGGCCTCGTGAAGGAGAAAGCATCTCTCAAGCTTGGGGGAGGCTTAAATCAATGTTATATTCATGCCCCAATCAGGAGCTTCCAAGAGAAATAATTATTCAAAATTTATATGCTCGGCTTTCTGATAACAATCGCACCATGCTCGATACTTCTTGTGCTGGCTCTTTTATGATGAAGACTATTGAATTCAAATGGGATTTGTTGGAAAGAATTAAACTCAACTATGAAGATTGGGACCTCGACGAAGGTAAGAAGTTAGGTATGACACCTAACTTTGATTGTGTTAAATCTTTTATGGATACCGATGTTTTCCGTAAATTTAGCACTAAATATGGACTTGACTCTGAAATAGTAGCCTCTTTCTGTGAATCTTTTGCTACTCATGTTGATCTCCCTAGAGAGAAGTGGTTTAAATATCATCCTCCCATAGAAGTAAAAGTAGCTGCACCTATTAAAGTTGAAGAAAAGACTGTCACTTATAATGATCCTATTGTTCCTACTGCTTATGTTGAGAAACCACCTTTTCCTGTTAGGATAAAAGATCATGCTAAAGCTTCAACTGTGGTTCGGAAAAGCAACATTAGAACTTATACACCTCCTGAGCAAGTTAAAGTTGAACCTAATATTGCTATTGTTAAAGATCTCTTGTCTGATAATATTGATGGTCATGTTATTCATTTCCGTGATGAGACTGCTAGAATTTCTAAACCTTGTGCTAAAGATAAACATAGACCCGTGGTAGGCATGCATGTTATTTATGTTAAAATAGGAGATCATTGTTATCATGGCTTATGTGATATGGGTGCCAGTGCTAGTGCTATACCTCATGACTTATACAAAGAAATTATGCATGATATTGCACCTGCTAAGACAGAAGATATTGATGTCACAATTAAACTTGCCAATAGAGATACTATTTCACCAATTGGAATTGTTAGAGATGTTGAAGTCTTGTGTGGGAAAACTAAATATCCTGCTGATTTTCTTGTGCTTGGTTCCCCACAAGATAGCTTTTGTCCCATTATATTTGGTAGACCCTTGTTGAACACAGTTAATGCTAGGATAGATTGCGAAAAGGATGTTGTTACTATTGGTTTAGGTGATATGTCTCATGAATTTAATTTCTCTAAATTTCGTAGACAACACTGTGAAGAGGAATTGCCTAATAAAGAGGAAATTATTGGTCTTGCTTATATTTCTGTGCCTCCTAGTGATCCTTTAGAACAGTATTTGCTAGACCATGAAAATGATATGTTTATGAATGAAAGAAGGGAAATAGATGAAGTATTCTTTAAACAGGAACCCATCCTGAAACACAATTTTTCTGTCGAAATCCTAGGGGATCCTCCTCCACCCAAGGGTGATCCCGTGTTTGAGCTCAAACCGTTACCTGATACTCTTAAATATGCTTATCTTGATGAGAAAAAGATATATCCTGTTATTATTAGTGCTAACCTTTCAGAGCATGAAGAAGAGAGATTATTGAAAACTCCGAAGAAGCACCGTGCTGCTATTGGATATACTGATGTCTACTACACAACATTCTTCTTGTAGACATTGTTGGGCCTCCAAGTGCAGAGGTTTGTACGACAGTAGCAAATTTCCCTCAAGTGGATGACCTAAGGTAGAATGAAGATGGTCTCTCTCAAGCAACCCTGCAACCAAATAACAAAGAGTCTCTTGTGTCCCCAACACACCCAATACAATGGTAATTGTATAGGTGCACTAGTTCGGCGAAGAGATGGTGATACAAGTGGTATATGGATAGTAGATAATAGTTTTTGTAATCTGAAAATATAAAAACAGCAAGGTAGCAAGTGATAAAAGTGAGCGTAAACGGTATTGCAATGATAGGAAATAAGGCCTAGGGTTCATACTTTCGCTAGTGCAAGTTCCCTCAACAATGATAACATAATTGGATCACGTAACTATCCCTCAACATGCAACAAAGAGTCACTCCAAAGTCACTAATAGCGGAGAACAAACGAAGAGATTATGGTAGGGTACGAAACAACCTCAAAGTTATTCTTTCCAATCAATCCGTTGGGCTATTCCTATAGGTGTCACAAACAGCCCTAGAGTTCGTACTAGAATAACACATTAAGACACAAATCAACCAAAACCCTAATGTCACCTAGATACTCCAATGTCACCTCAAGTATCCGTGGGTATGGTTATACGATATGTGTCACACGATCTCAGATTCATCTATTCAACCAACACAAAGGACCTCAAAGAGTGCCCCAAAGTTCCTACTAGAGAATCACGACGAAAACGTGTGCCAACCCCTATGCATAGGTTCATGGGCGGAACCCGCAAGTTGATCACCAAAACATACATCAAGTGAATCGCGTGATATCCCATTGTCACCACAGATATCCACGGCAAGACATACATCAAGTGTTCTCAAATCTTTAAAGACTCAATCCGATAAGATTACTTCAAAGGGGAAACTCGATTCATTACAAGAGAGAAGAGGGGGAGGAGAAACATAAGATCTAACTATAATAGCAAAGCTCGCGATACATCAAGATCGTATCACCTCAAGATCACGAGAGAGAGAGAGAGAGATCAAACACATAGCTACTGGTACATACCCTCAGTCCCGAGGGATAACTACTCCCTCCTCCTCATGGAGAGCACCGGGATGATGAAGATGTCCACCGGAGAAGGATTGCCCCCTCCGGCAGGGTGCCAGAACGGGTCTAGATTGGTTTTTGGTGGCTACGGAGGCTTCTGGTGGTGGAACTCCCGATCTATTGTGCTCTCGGATGTTTTTAGGGTATATGGAGATATATAGGCGAAAGGAGTACATCGGTGGACCGAAGGGGGGGCCACGAGATAGGGGGCGCGCCCCAGGGGGGGTGGGCGCGCCCCCTAACCTCGTGAGCTCCTCCTTCATCTTCTGACGTAGGGTCCAAGTCTATCCAGTGGGTTTCCTTCCAAAAATAACTTCTCCAGTTGATTTCGTTCCGTTTTGACTCCGTTTGATATTTCTTTTCCTCGAAACACTGAAATAGGCATAAAACAGCAAATCTGGGCTGGGCCTCCGGTTAATAGGTTAGTCCCAAAAGTAACATAAAAGTGGATAATAAAGCCCAATATTGCCCAAAACAGTAGATAATATAGCATGGAGCAATCAAAAATTATAGATAAGTTGGAGACGTATCAACATCCCCAAGCTTAATTCCTGCTCGTCCTCGAGTAGGTAAATGATAAAAAAGACAATTTTTGATGTGGAATGCTAGTTGGCATAATTTCAATGTAATTCTTCCTACTTGTGCATGAATATTCAGATCCATAAGATTCAAGACAAAAGTTCATATTGACATAAAAATGATAATACTTCAAGCATACTAACTAAGCAATTACGTCTTCTCAAAATAACATGGCCAAAGAAAGCTATCCCTACAAAATCATATAGTCTGGCTATGCTCTATCTTCGCCACACAAAAAATTTCAATCATGCACAACCCCGATGACAAGCCAAGCAATTGTTTCATACTTTTGATGTTCTCAAACTTTTTCAATCTTCACGCAATACATGAGCGTGAGCCATGGACATAGCACTATAGGTGGAATAGAATGGTGGTTGTGGAGAAGACAAAAAGGGAGAAGATAGTCTCACATCAACTAGGCGTATCAACGGGCTATGGAGATGCCCATCAATAGATATCAATGTGAGTGAGTAGGGATTGCCATGCAACGGATGCACTAGAGCTATAAGTGTATGAAAGCTCAACAAAAGAAACTAGTGGGTGTGCATCCAACTCGCTTGCTCATGAAGACCTAGGGCATTTTAAGGAAGCCCGTCATTGGAATATACAAGCCAAGTTCTATAATGAAAGATTCCCACTAGTATATGAAAGTGACAACATAGGAGACTCTATCATGAAGAAAATGGTGCTACTTTGAATCACAAGTGTGGTAAAAGGATAGTAGCATTGTCCCTTCTCTCTTTTTCTCTCATTTTTTTATTTTTCTTATTTGGGCCTTTCTCTTTTTTATGGCCTCTTTTTTTCTCTTTTTTTATTTGGGCTTCTTTGGCCTCTTTTATTTATTTTTTATTTTTTTTCGTCAGGAGTCTCATCCCGACTTGTGGGGGAATCATAGTCTCCATCATCCTTTCCTCACTGGGACAATGCTCTAATAATGATAATCATCACACTTTTATTTACTTACAACTCAAGAATTACAACTCGATACTTAGAACAAGATATGACTCTATATGAATGCCTCCGGCGGTGTACCGGGATGTGGAATGATGCATGAGTGACATGTATGAAAGAATTATGACGGTGGCTTTTCCACAAATACGATGTCAACTACATGATCATGCAAAGCAATATGACAATGATGAAGCATGTCATAATAACGGAATGGTGGAAAGTTGCATGGCAATATATCTCGGAATGGCTATGGAAGTGCCATAATAGGTAGGTATGGTGGCTGTTTTGAGGAAGGTATATGGTGGGTGTATGATACCGGCGAAAGGTATAGAGAGGCTAGCAATGATGGAAGGGTGAGAGTGCGTATAATCCATGGACTCAACATTAGTCATAAAGAACTCACATACTTATTGCAAAAATCGATTAGTTATCGAAACAAAGTACTACGCGCATGCTCCTAGGGGGATAGATTGGTAGGAAAAGACCATCGCTCGTCCCCGACCGCCACTCATAAGGAAGGCAATCAATAAATAAATCATGCTCCGACTTCACCACATAATGGTTCACCATGGGTGCATGCTACGGGAATCACAAGCTTCAACACAAGTATTTCTCAAATTCATAATCACTCAACTAGCATGACTCTAATATCACCATCTCCATATCTCAAAACAATTATCAAGTATCAAACTTCTCATAGTATTCAACACACTCATAAGAGAATTTTATTATTTATCTTGTATACCTAGCATATTAGGATTTTAAGCAAATTACCGTGCTATTTAAGACTCTCAAAATAATCTAAGTGAAGCATGAGAGTTCATATATTTCTTCAAAATAAAACTACCACCATGCTCTAAAAGATATAAGTGAAGCATTAGAGCAAACGACAAACTACTTCGAAAGATATAAGTGAAGATCAAATGAGTAGTCAAACAATTATGGAACTATGTGAAGACTCTCTAACATTTAATAATTTCAGACCTTGGTATTCTATTCAAACAGCAAGCAAAGCAAAATAAAATTACATTCTAAGAATAGCAAACATCATGTGAAGAAGCAAAAACTTAGGATCAACCGAAACTAACAGATAGTTGTTGAAGAAGAAAGGTGGGATGCCAGCCGGGGCATCCCCAAGCTTAGAAGCTTGAGACATCTTGAAATATTATCTTGGGGTGCCTTGGGCATCCCCAATCTTGAGCTTTTGTGTCTCCTTAATTCCTCTCATATCACGGTCTCCCTAAATCTCAAAAGCTTCATCCACACAAAACTCAACAAGGACTCGTGAGATAAGTTAGTATACACCATTGCAAAAACCTTATCATAATCTACTGTAGCAAATCACTAAAATTATTATTCAACATGGCATACTAAATGCCTCTGCATATTTAATAGTCCTATCCTCAAATAGAATCATTAAAGAAGCAAACATATGCAAACATAACAGCAATCTGCCTAAACAGGATAGTCTGTAAAGAATGCGGCAACATCCATACTTCCCTAGCTCCAAAAATTATGAAAGAAAATTCCCACTGTAGTAAATTTATCAGAGCTTAATATTCCAAAGGTTTCAACATTTTATCACATTCTGACTTTTCTAGGGAATTATTGCAACAGCGGTAAACTTTCTGTTTTCAAACAGCAACATGTATACTTGTAACATAGGCATAGTAAAGGCTATCAATGCCACTTTTATTTAAATAAAAGATGCAAAACATTTTTCTAAATAGCAGTAAGAAAATTCTAACAAAATAAATTGATGCTCCAAGCAAAACACATATCATGTGGCAAATAAAATATAGCTCCAAGTAAAGTTACCGATGAACGAAAACGAAAGAGGGGATGCCTTGGCTTTGGCTTTCAGGTGTCCTTAGATTATCTTGGGGGTGCCAAGGGCATCCCCAAGCTTAGGCTCTTACCACTTCTTGTTCCATAATCCATCGAATCCTTACCCAAAACTTGAAAACTTCACAACACAAAACTTAAAGTAGAAAACTCGTGAGCTCCGTTAGTATAAGAAAATAAATCACCACTTAAAGGTACTATAATGAACTCATTATTAATTCATAATGGTGTAATATCTACTTTATTCCAACTTATCTATGGTTCATACCCTCCGATACTACTCATAGATTCATCAAAATAAGCAAACAACACACGAAAAACAGAATCTGTCAAAAACAGAACAGTCTGTCGTAATCTGGATCAAACGTATACTTCTGGAACTCATAAAATTCTCAAATAAATTTCTGGACCTGAGGAATTTATCTATTAATAATATCAAAAAATAATTAACTAAATAGGACTCTCCAAATAAAAATGGCAGCAGTTCTCGTGAGCGCTAAAGTTTCTGTTTTTTACAGCATGAACAACAAGACTTTCCCCAAGTCTTCCCAAAGGTTCTACTTGGCACAAACACTAATTAAAAGCATAAAACCACATATAAGCAGAGGCTAGATGAATTATTTATTACTAAACAGGAGAAAAAAGCAAGGAACTAAAATAAAATTGGGTTGCCTCCCAACAAGCGCTATCGTTTAACGCCCCTAGCTAGGCACGATGATTTCAATGATGCTCACATAAAAGATAAGAATTGAAATATAAAGAGAGCATCATGAAGAATATGACTAGCACATTTAAGTCTAACACACTTCCTATTCATAGGGATTTTGTGAGCAAACAACTTATGGGAACAAGAATCAACTTTCATAGGAAGATAAAACAAGCATAACTTCAAAACTTTAAGCACATAGAGAGGAAACTTGATATTATTGCAATTCCTACAAGCATATATTCCTCCCTCATAATAACTTTCAGTAGCATCATGAATGAATTCAACAATATAACCAGCACCTAAAGCATTATTTTCATGATCTACAAGCATAGAAATTTTATTACTCTCCACATAAGCAAATTTCTTCTCATGAATAATAGTGGGAGAAAACTCAACAAAATAACTATCATGTGATTGAAAATTAAGATCAAGATGACAAGTTCCATGGTTATCATTATTCTTTAACGCATACGTGTCATCAAAATAATCATCATATATAGGAGGTATGCTTTTATCATAGTAAATTTGCTCATCAAAGCTTGGGGGGCAAAAAATATCATCTTCATCAAACATAGCTTCCACGAGCTTGTGGCTTTGCATATCATTAGCATCATGGATATTCAAGGAATTCATACTAACAACATTGCAATATTGCTCATCATTCAAATATTTAGTGCCAAACATTCTAATGCATTCTTCTTCTAGCACTTGAGCACAATTTTCCTTTCCATCATACTCACGAAAGATATTAAAAAGATGAAGCGTATGAGATAAACTCAATTCCATTTTTTTGTAATTTTCTTTTATATACTAACTAGTGCTATGTAACACCCTCGATGCGACTATATCTCCCACGTGTCGAGGCACGACTTAGAGGCATAATCGCATTGAAGGCATATGTCGCAAGTTAGGCAATCTTCACAACATCCCATGTAATATAATAATGAAAGGGGAGATAACATAGTTGGCTTACACTCGCCACGTCAATGAAGTACATAAATAACATTACATCATCCAAACACTCATGGCCCGACTACAGCGCCAAAATAAAAGAGAACCCAACATGCGACACGGTCCCGTTCACCCCCAACTGGGCACCACTACTGATCATCGGGAAAGGAAACATAGTAACGTTGAGAGTCCTCGTCGAACTCCCACTTGATCTCGAGCGCATCTACTGGAGCGGAATCATCAGGCCCTACATCTGGTGTAATAGTAATCTGTGAGCCACAGGGACTCAGCAATCTCGCACCCTCGCGATCAAGACTATTTAAGCTTATAGGTAAGGCAAGGTAAAATATGAGTGGAGCTGCAGCAAGCAACTAGCAAGTATGGGTGGCTAACTTATTCGCAAAAGAGAGCGAGAAGAGGAGGCAAAGCGCGAGCAAGAAACTAGAGAGCAACCTGCGCAAACATTACTCCAACACCGTGTCCACTTCCCGGACTCCGCCGAGAAGAGGCCAACACGGTAACACACTCAGTTGATTCATTTTGATTAAGTTAAGGTTCAAGTTATCTACAACCGGATATTAACAAATTCCCATCTCCCCATAACCGCGGGCACGGCTTTCGAAAGTTCAAATCCCTGCAGGGGAGTCCCTACTTAGCCCATGACAAGCTCTCACGGTCAACGAAGGAATAGACCTCCTCCCAAGACGTTCCGATCAGACTCGGTATCTCGGTTCTTCAAGACACTTCGACAGGTTAAAACAAGACCAGCAACACCGCACGAATGTGCCAACAAATCCTGATAGGAGCTGCACATATCTCCTTCTCAGGGCACACTCAGATGAGCAAGACGTAGGCCAGCCCGGAGTTGCCCCTGGTAGCCCCGGACATCGCTCGGTTGGACCAACACTCAGAGGAGCACTGACCC
>NC_041390.1:412821707-412824012 GCF_002162155.2 Triticum dicoccoides | reverse complement strand
GGGGTTAAAAAAAAGATGACCCTTGAGTCTGCAAAACCCAAGGGAAAGAAAACGCTAGGTGGCAAATGGTAAAACCAAGGTTGGGCATTGCTGGAAAAGCTTTAATCAAGGCGAACTATCAAGGGGTTCCCATTATAACCCAACCGCGTAAGGAACGCAAAATCCGGCAACATAACACCGATATGACGGAAACTAGGGCGGCAAGAGTGGAACAAAACACTAGGCGAGAGGCCGAGCCTTCCACCCTTTACCAAGTATATAGATGCATTAAGATAACATGGCAATATAATGATATCCCAACAAGTAAATAAATGTTCCAATGAGGAACGGCCTCCAATCTTCACCTGCAACTAGCAACGCTATAAGAGGGGCTGAGCAAAGCGGTAACATAGCCAATCAACGGTTTGCTAGGACATGGTGGGTTAGAGGTTTGACATGGCAATTTTGGGAGGCTTGAAAGCAAGTGGTAGGCATCATAGCAATGGCATAGCAAAAGAGCGAGCAAACTAGCATAGCAAAGATAATAGTGATTTCGAGGGTATGATCATCTTGCCTGCACAGTTGTCAGAGTTGACTGGATCCTCGAAAGCAAACTCAACGGGCTCCTCGTTAGTGTACTCGTCTCCCAGCTCTACCCAAGCAAGACAAACAAGCAACAAGGACACAATCAAACACGTGCAAGGATCAAGCAATATGATGAAATGATGATATGCTATGCGGGATGCGTTGCGGGATGCAAAATGCAAGATATGACAGTAAATGCATGAACCTGGCCTCAACTTGGAAATCCACGTGTGCCACTGGAAAGATGAGATGAAATCGCTTGAAAACGATATAAAAACGCCGGAATCAGAGTTACGGTTTGGAAATGGCAAGCGAAACAAAAATGACTCCGGTTTGCGATTTACAGCAAGTAGCTATATAAATGCAATGAGATGAACCTGCTACAGCACCCAAACGTGACAACAAAATACATGGCAGGGATGCATTCAAGATGCTTAACAAAAGTCTAGCACTGAGCTACATCCAATTCATCCATTAACAGGTTCAAACAAGCATGGCAAAAATGCATATGGCAAACAGATCTCAGACTTAGTGAAATTAACACTTGTCTGGAATTTCAGATCAGGTAGCCCTCTTCGGAGCAACAAAACTACATGCTACAGGATCTGAACATGGAAAAGTAAAGCATGGCATGGAGCTACTCAAAGAGCTTAACAAAAGTCCCTTAGTGACCTTGAGCCAAAAGGGATCAGAAAATACAATTGCAAGCATGTGAACATAGCAAAAATATAATCAGTTTTCAGACTTAGTGAAAACTGGAGCATGCTGAAAACAGATATCAAGTAGGCATGTTTACAAGCTCGATGCACTCACTACGGTGCAAGTCATGGCAATATAAGCATACACCATCAATAAGGCACAAAATGCAAGCTATACATGGCAAGAACAATAACATAGCATGCACGGATCCACTACAACATCATCGGCAAAATTGCAAACAAGTTGACAATCTGCCCAGACTCACAAAGTAGCAAAAGTAGAGCTCGATTGACTCAAGCTAGGGTGCTCCATAATTGCAAACAAAGACATGGATGGATGGAGAATTGCAATATTAACAAAACATCCTGACTAATCATCCTCAAAAGAGGCACGGATCACTAGAAAACAACATGAACATATGGCATCATGAGATAAACAGCTCCAGGACTTAGTGGAATTGCTAAGTCCCTGAAAACAGAATTAGCAAGTGCACCACTTTGCAAGCTTGCACAAGTCACCACACCCATCACAAAAATACATGGGTTGCACCTCTAGAAAGATGACAAAACCCTTAACAAAACATATGTAGAGCATCAGGGCATATCCTGAACACATTAATCATGGCAAAAATGACAAAAACCTAAACGGATTAGCAGATCTGACAATTATCTCAAGTAGCCCTCTTCTGACGGCATTTCGGGCATCAAGATGAGCTCAAATGAAAATGATGCAATGCAATGAAATGATGTACTCTCTGAGATGAACATTTCGATATGCTATATGCATGAATCGGAGCTACGGATGCAAAGTTACGGAGCTAGGAAGAAGGGCACATGGACTGAGATTTTCGGGACTTAGAAGAAAAAAATCACCCCGAGATCTAGGGTTGCACGCTTCCCGAGGTTGGATCCGGGCTCGCCGGAGTTCCTGTACGCCGGAGCTCGCCGGAGGAAGGAGGAGGCCGGCCCGGGGCTCGCCGGAGTGGCGGCCGAAGCGCGGGGCCCGAGGGGCGGCGAGGGGCGCGGTGGGCGAGGCGGCGCGG
>NC_041390.1:412811750-412821255 GCF_002162155.2 Triticum dicoccoides | reverse complement strand
CTCGGCGGAGGCGGCGGAGCTCGGCGGGGAGGAGGGAGGCGCGGGCGGCGGATGGATGGGCCTCGGGGGCCGGCTGCGGGCTCCCGGGCCGCGGCGGCGGCTGGCGGCAGAGAAGGCCACGTGGCGGCTTCGGAGTGGCTGCAGGCGGTGGAGCAGACGCGTCCGGCCGGATTCGGACGTGTCCAGCCGATGCGGGGGCGATTTCTAGGGTTTGAGAGGGAGGAGATCCGCGAATTTCGGGAGGGGCTTTAAATAGAGGTAGAGGGAGCTAGGAGAGTCCAAATGAGGTGCGGTTTTCGGCCATGCGATCGTGATCGAACGCTCTAGATGATGGAGCAGAGTTAGGTGGGTTTTGGTCCAAATTGGAGGGGTGTTGGGCTGCAACACACACGAGGCCTTTTCGGTCCCTCGGTTAACCGTTGGAGTATCAAACGAAGTCCAAATGATACGAAACTTGACAGGCGGTCTACCGGTAGTAAACCAAGGCCGCTTGGCAAGTCTCGGTCCAATCCGGAAATGTTTAATCCTCACACACGAAAGAAAGCTAGAAATGACCACCGGAGGAGAACGAAGCGCCGGAATGCAAAACGGACAACGGGGAAAATGCTCGAATGCATGAGATGAACACGTATGCAAATGCAATGCACATGATGACATAATATGAGATGCATGACAACGACAACAACACACGGAGACAAAACCTGAACCCAAGGAAATAAATATAACTTAACACCGGAAACGGCAAGAGTTGGAGTACAAATTGGGAAAGTTACATCCGGGGTGTTACAACACTCCACCACTAAGAAAGGATCTCGTCCCGAGATCTAGGACTGAAAGAACGCCGGGTACTCAGAACGGAGGTGATCCTCGTGTTCCCAGGTAGCTTCGCGGTCGGAATGGTGTGACCACTTGACTTTGAGAAATTTGATTGACTTGTTGCGAGTCTTGCGTTCAGTCTCTTCAAGAATAGCAACTGGGTGCTCACGATAAGAGAGATCTTCTTGGAGCTCAATGTCCTCGAAGTTGATGGTGCGGTCAGGAGTCTTGAAGCACTTTCGAAGCTGAGAGACATGGAACACGTCGTGAACATTTGCAAAGTTTGAAGGAAGCTCGAGTTAATAGGCGAGGTCGCCTCTCTTACTGACAATCTTGAAAGGTCCCACATATCTAGGGGCAAGCTTCCCTTTGATACCGAAGCGACGAGTACCTTTCATAGGAGAGACGCGGAGGTAAACATGATCTCCGATCTCGAAAGTCAAATCACGGTGCTTACTATCATAGCAGCTCTTCTGGCGAGATTGGGCTGCTTTGAGGTTATCACGAATGACTTTGCACATTTCTTCTGCCTCTGTGATTAAGTCATTACTCAAAAGCTGACGTTCACCGGTTTCAGACCAGTTGAGAGGGGTACAGCACTTCCTGCCATACAGAATTTCAAATGGGGCCTTGCCCGAACTTGCTTGAAAACTGTTGTTGTAGGAGAATTCAGCATAAGGAAGACAATCCTCCCACTTCATGCCGAAGGAGATCACACAAGCCCTGAGCATATCTTCAAGGATCTGGTTGACACGCTCGACTTGACCGCTAGTTTGAGGATGGAAAGTTGTGCTGAAGCGGATGTTGGTACCCATGGCCTTCTGGAAAGAATCCCAAAACTTCGAGGTAAAGATGCTGCCACGGTCTGAAGAGATCACTTGTGGAATACCGTGCAGATAGACAATACGAGAGGTATAGAGTTCCGCCAATTGAGCTGGAGTGATCGACTCTTTGATAGGCAGAAAATGAGCCACTTTGGTGAGTTTGTCGATGACAACGAATATAGCATCATTGCCATGCTTGGACTTTGGAAACCCAGTCACGAAGTCCATTTCAATGTGGTCAAACTTCCATTCTGGAATGGCAAGAGGTTGGAGGAGACCAGCTGGCCTTTGGTGTTCTACCTTCACTCTTCTGCAGACATCACATTCATTCATGAATTGAGCGATCTCGTGCTTCATTCGAGTCCACCAATAAGCTTGCTTAAGGTCCTGATACATCTTCGTGCTCCCAGGGTGGATGGAGAGGAGAGAATTGTGAGCCTCGTTCATGATCACTTTATGAAGGTCACCTTTGGGAACAACAATACGATCCTTGAAGAAGAGAGTGTCCTTGTCATCAAGGCGGTAGCACATGTACTTGGACTGGCTCTTGGCAATCCCAATCTTCACCTTTTTCACCATAGCATCAAGAAGCTGGGCTTGGCGAATCTGGTCTTCCAAGGTAGGAGAGACTAGAAGGTTGGCGAGGAATCCTTGAGGAACAACTTGCAGGTTAAGTTTGCGAAGGCTTCACAAAGCTCGGGTTGATAAGGCTTAAGAATCAGACTGTTGCAGTAAGCTTTCCTACTTAATGCGTCAGCAATCACATTAGCCTTGCCTAGTGTATACTCAATACTCGGATTATACTCTTGAATCATTTCGACCCATCGAGTTTGTCTGAGGTTGAGATTAGGCTGAGTGAAGATGTACTTGAGACTCTTGTGATCAGTGAAAATGTCCACTTTTCTTCCCAATAGAAGATGTCTCCAAGTCAAAAGAGCATGCACAACTGCCGCCAACTCGAGATCATGAGTGGGGTAGTTCTTCTCATTAGGCTTCAACTGGCGAGAGGTATAAGCAACAACTTTCTTCTCTTGCATCAATACTGCGCCAAGACCTTGGAGAGAGGCGTCACAAAAAACCTCGTACGGCTTGGATTCATCAGGCGGAGTCAGAACTGGAGCAGTGATCAATTTCTCTTTCAAAGTGTTGAAAGCAATATCACACTCCGGAGATCAAACGTACTTGACGTGCTTCTGGAGAAGATTAGAGAGAGGCTTCGCGATCTTAGAAAAGTTTTCAACGAATCTTAGGCAATAGCTTGCGAGACCGAGGAAGCTGCGGAGTTGCTTCACGTTTTGAGGAGGTTCCCAATTCATAATTGCAGACACCTTCTCAGGATTCACGGCAATGCCCTTGGCAGAGATGATATGGCCAAGATAAAGAACCTCATCGAGCCAAAATTCACACTTGGAGAACTTGGCGTAGAACTTGTGTTCCCTGAGCTTATCAAGAACCAAACGCAAGTGCTTGGCATGATCTTCCCTGTTCTTCAAGAAAACCAGAATGTCGTCGAGATAGACCAAAACGAAGTCATTGGTGTAGGCGTTGAAGATGAAGTTCATCATGCGAGAGAACGTCGGAGGAGCGTTGGCGAGGCCAAAAGACATGACAGTGTACTCATATGAACCAAAGCTTGTCCTGAAAGCCGTCTTGGGAATATCTTGCTCACGGATTCGAATCTGATGATAACCCATACGGAGATCAAGCTTGGAGAATACTTGGGCACCATTGAGTTGTTCGAACAGCTCATTGATGTTGGGAAGTGGGTATTTGTTCTTGATGGTCTTCTTGTTCACTGGACGGTAATCAACACAAAGTCGGTCCGTTCCATCCTTCTTCTTCACAAAAAGAACACCACAACCCCACGGAGAAGAACTAGGCCGGATGAGACCCATTTTCTCTTGAATATCGAGTTGCTTCTTCAGCTCCTTCAACTCTTTAGGTCCGAGCTTGTATGGACGTTTGCACACAGGTTCCGTGCCAGGCTCAAAATCAATAACGAATTCAACTGGCCGGTGCGGAGGCATTCCTGGAAGCTCTTCTGGAAAGACGTCTTGATACTCGCAAACGACTGGAATTTGAGAGATGGCATCCAGTTCAACCTTCTCATTGAGAGAAAACAGACGGATGGTATTATCATGAGCGGCAAAGACAATTACATCCTCAGACGAATGAGTCAATTGAATCTGCCTGACAGCACAATCAAGATGTGCCTTGTGCTTAGAAAGCCAATCCATTCCGAGAATAAGATCAATATCCGAGTTACCAAGAACCATTGGGGAAGAAAGGAACTTGTAGTCACCCAAAGTGATAGTAACATCCGGAGCCATCATTTTGGTGTTCATGAACAAACCCGGAGAAGAAACCGCTATCGGCTTAGGCAAATCAATAGTATGCACATCATGCATAGATGCAAAAGGCTTCGATAAAAACGATAAAGATGCACCAGTGTCAAAAAGAACTCTTGCGGGAATGTCATTAACAAGAAGGTTACCCATGATCACATCTGGTGAGTCCTCTGCCTGAGCTGCATTCAGCAAGTTGACCTTGGCGAACTTGGGGTTATGCTTGACCACAGCTGTACTTGCCGATTTGACAGGAGGAGGAGGAAGACGCCTCTGGTTGAAACACTTGTTGGCATAGTGACCCTTCTGTTGGCACTTGTTGCACGTGACCTCTGAAAGCGGACAGTGATATGGAGCACTCGATCTTGGAGCTTGAGACGAAGTCTTGTTCTGAAAGCCAGGGTTGGGTGGGTGGGAAGATCCACTGCCACCTTTGCTCTTCTGCTGATACGGCTGACGGAACGGAGGAGGAGGAAGCCAATACTTCTGCTGCTTGGCCACTTGAGTAGAGGAAGAAGG
The DNA here is from genome assembly GCF_002162155.2 of Triticum dicoccoides. Lineage (NCBI taxonomy): Eukaryota > Viridiplantae > Streptophyta > Magnoliopsida > Poales > Poaceae > Triticum > Triticum dicoccoides. The sequence goes on along the minus strand of NC_041390.1, from coordinate 412,816,751 downwards.
AGCAACGTCTCTGACTCTCTTCTTGGAAGCATCACACTTCAACTGAGCAGCCTCTTGCTTCAATGCCATGTTGTAGAACTCATCATATCTCAAGGGCTCAAAGAGAACAAGAGCGGGCTGAATTTCTTCTCTGAGACCACCTCTGAACTGGTATATCATGCTCTTCTCATCAGGGACGTCCTGCTTGGCAAAGCGGGCGAGCTTCTGGAACAACTTGTTGTAGTCATAGACAGACAAAGAGCCTTGCTTCAGATTGCGGAATTCCTCACGCTTGCTTTCAACCACGCTCTGGGGAATATGATGAGCTCTGAAATCTCGACGGAACTCATCCCAAGTGATAACACGTCCACCTCTGGAGTCCTTGTACTGCTGGAACCATTCTGCAGCTTGATCTTTGAGTTGGAAGGAAGCGAACTTAACAAATTCCTCAGGCCTGACGTTACTGCACTCGAAATGCTTGCACAGATCCACAAGCCAATCGTCAGCATCGGTTGCCTCAACACAATTGCTGAAAGTCTTTGGCCCGTTAGCAAGAAACTGGTTGAGTGAAGCAAAGTGATTCTGATTGCTGCCTTGATTCCCTTGGTTTCCTTGATTGCGCTCTTGAAGAATTTGCATGATCAACTGTGTGTTTGCGTTGGTTGCGGCCATCACAGCTTGCCATGCCTCCGGAGGAGGTGGAGGTGGTGGAGGATTAGGATTCGAGTCGTGCGCGTTGGAGGAGCCATCCTGAAGAGGTTGACCACCATTAGCACATTGATAGACAAATATTGAAGCTGAATCTAACGGAATGAAAATTGCAACATATAGTCTTCACATCCGAACAAAATGAACGAATGCATTCCTCTTGAAATGGTCACATATCCATCAATTGAGAAGCCACGTAGAATTAAGGTAGAGAAATAAATCAACAAGGTACGGATCCAGAACGAATAATCGGTAAGAAATCCCAATCTCAAACCAATATCCGTGGAAGAAGAACTAGAGCTACTAGAATTCCCACCTATGAAACTCCCGAACCTTTCCGGTTATGCAATCAGGTGTTGGGGATACAGGGGAAGCATAATATCTCACCCAAACTAGCAAATCCTACATCCAGCTGTATCCATCCTTCAACACATAACCAAGAAACCTTCGGAAACCATCTACCTCAAGCTTCAAAAAGCATACGTTATACAAGTTATGGTGATACTCCCGAACTCCCGCCCCAGTACTGGGTGGCGTCGAGGTTATCTCACCAACGAACTGCATAAAAGAGATTTTCGATGTTGGCGTACTAAACTCAGGTATTCCAGAACTGCAACGATAAAATTATGATGAAAACACCTCAGAGCTCAACTCCCCGGGACACTTCCACCAAACCCCTGACAGGAAGCACCAAGACAATGTTCTCATCATAAAACCATCGGAACGATTCCAAGATACGCGCGTGATCCTAAAATTTTTTTTAGTGAAATTTGAGAAGAGAAGAGTCAAAACTCTACGTCAGGATGCCTTACCAGAGCGATGAGGAGACTGGGAAGTAAAAAGAATTCCTAAACTCTCCGATATATAATTCCTAAAAGACTCAAAACATTTTTCTAGACACAACTCGGCCGCTAAAAACGATCAAGCAATGGGGCTCCTAAGGTCGGGGAAGGCTCTGATTACCAACTTGTAACACCCTCGATGCGACTATATCTCCCACGTGTCGAGGCACGACTTAGAGGCATAATCACATTAAAGGCATATGTCACAAGTTAGGCAATCTTCACAACATCCCATGTAATATAATAATGAAAGGGGAGATAACATAGTTGGCTTACACTCGCCACGTCAATCAAGTACATAAATAACATTACATCATCCAAACACTCATGGCCCGACTACGGCGCCAAAATAAAAGAGATCCCAACATGCGACACGGTCCCATTCACCCCCAACTGGGCACCACTACTGATCATCGGGAAAGGAAACATAGTAACGTTGAGAGTCCTCGTCGAACTCCCACTTGATCTCAAGCGCATCTACTGGAGCGGAATCATCAGGCCCTGCATCTGGTGTAATAGTAATCTGTGAGCCACAGGGACTCAGCAATCTCGCACCCTCGCGATCAAGACTATTTAAGCTTATAGGTAAGGCAAGGTAAAATATGAGTGGATCTGCAGCAAGCGACTAGCAAGTATGGTGGCTAACTTATTCGCAAAAGAGAGCGAGAAGAGGAGGCAAAGCGCGAGCGAGAAACTAGAGAGCAACCTGCACAAACATTACTCCAACACCGTGTCCACTTCCCGGACTCCGTCGAGAAGAGGCCATCACCGTAACACACTCATTTGATTCATTTTAATTAAGTTAAGGTTCAAGTTATCTACAACCGGATATTAACAAATTCCCATATTCCCATAACCGCGGGCACGGCTTTCGAAAGTTCAAATCCCTGCAGGGGACTCCCTACTTAGCCCATGACAAGCTCTCATGGTCAACGAAGGAATAGACCTCCTCCCAAGACGTTCCGATCAGACTCGCTATCTCGGTTCTTCAACACACTTCGACAGGTTAAAACAAGACCAGCAACACCGCACGAATGTGCCGACAAATCCCGATAGGAGCTGCACATATCTCATTCTCAGGGCACACTCAGATGAGCAAGACGTCGGGTAGGCCAGCCCGGAGTTGCCCCTGGTAGCCCCGGACATCGCTCGGTTGGACCAACACTCAGAAGAGCACTGGCCCGGGGGGGTTAAAAAAAAGATGACCCTTGAGTCTGCAGAACCCAAGGGAAAGAAAATGATAGGTGGCAAATGGTAAAACCAAGGTTGGGCATTGCTGGAAAAGCTTTAATCAAGGTGAACTATCAAGGGGTTCCCATTATAACCCAACCGCGTAAGGAACGCAAAATCCAGGAACATAACACCGATATGATGGAAACTAGGGCGGCAAGAGTGGAACAAAACACTAGGAGAGAGGCCGAGCCTTCCACCCTTTACCAAGTATATCGATGCATTAAGATAACATGGCAATATAATGATATCCTAACAAGTAAATAAATGTTCCAACGAGGAACGGCCTCCAATCTTCACCTGCAACTAGCAACGCTATAAGAGGGGCTGAGCAAAGCGGTGACATAGCCAATCAATGGTTTGCTAGGACATGGTGGGTTAGAGGTTTGACATGGCAATTTTGGGAGGCTTGAAAGCAAGTGGTAGGCATCATAGCAATGGCATAGCAAAAGAGCGAGCAAACTAGCATAGCAAAGATAATAGTGATTTCGAGGGTGTGATCATCTTGCCTGCACAGTTGTCAGAGTTGACTGGATCCTCGAAAGAAAACTCAACGGGCTCCTCTTTAGTGAACTCTTCTCCCGGCTCTACCCAAGCAAGACAAACAAGCAACAAGGACACAATCAAACACGTGCAAGGATCAAGCAATATGATGAAATGATGATATGCTATGCGGGATGCAAAATGCAAGATATGACAGGAAATGCATGAACCTGGCCTCAACTTGGAAATCCACGTGTGCCACTGGAAAGATGAGATGAAATCGCTTGAAAACGATATAAAAAACGCCGGAATCAGAGTTACGGTTTGGAAATGGCAAGCGAAACAAAAATGACTCCGGTCTGCGATTTACAGCAAGTAGCCATCTAAATGCAATGAGATGAACCTGCTACAGCACCCAAACCTGACAACAAAATACATGGAAGGGATGCATTCAAGATGCTTAACAAAAGTCTAGCACTGAGCTACGACCAATTCATCCATTAACAGGTTCAAACAAGCATGGCAAAAATGCATATGGCAAACAGATCTCAGACTTAGTGAAATTAACACTTGTCTGGAATTTCAGATCAGGTAGCCCTCTTCGGAGCAACAAAACTACATGCTACAGGATCTGAACATGGCAAAGTAAAGCATGGCATGGAGCTACTCAAAGATCTTAACAAAAGTCCCTTAGTGACCTTGAACCAAAAGGGATCAGAAAATACAATTGCAAGCATGTGAACATAGCAAAAACATAATCAGTTTTCAGACTTAGTGAAAACTGGAGCATGCTGAAAACAGATATCAAGTAGGCATGTTTACGAGCTCGATGCACTCACTACGGTGCAAGTCATGGCAAGACAAGCATACACCCATCAAGAAGGCACAAAATGCAAGCTATACATGGCAATAACAATAGCATAGCATGCACGGATCAACTACAACATCATCGGCAAAATTGCAAACAAGTTGACAATCTTCCCAGACTCACAAAGTAGCAAAAGTAGAGCTCGATTGACTCAATCTAGGGTGCTCCATAATTTCAAACAAAGACATGGATGGATAGAGCACTACAATATTAACAAAACATCCTTAATGATCATCCTCAAAAGAGGCACGTATCACTAGGAAACAACATGAACATATGGCATCATGAGATAAACAGCTCCAGGACTTAGTGGAATTGCTAAGTCCCTGAAAACAGAATTAGCAAGTGTACCACTTTGCAAGCTTGCACAAGTCACCACACACACAAAAATACATGGGTTTCACCTCTGGACATATGACAAAACCCTTAACAAAACATATGTGGAGCATCAGGGCATATCGTGAACACATTAATCATGGCAAAAATGACAAAAACCTAAACGGATTAGCAGATCCGACAATTATCTCAAGTAGCCCTCTTCTAACGGCATTTCGGGCATCAACATGAGCTCAAATGAAAATGATTCGATGCGATGAAATGATGTATTCTCTGAGATGAACATTTTGATATGCTATATGCATGAATCGGAGCTACGGATGCAAAGTTACGGAGCTAGGAAAAAGGGCACATGGACTGAGATTTTCGGGACTTAGAAGAAAAAAATCACCCCGAGATCTAGGGTTGCACGCTTCCCGAGGTTGGATCCGGGCTCGCCGGAGTTCCTGTACGCCGGAGCTCGCCGGAGGAAGGAGGAGGCCGGCCCGGGGCTCGCCGGAGTGGCGGCCGGAGCGCGGGGCCCGAGGGGCGGCGAGGGGCGCGGCGTCGGAGGCG